>NW_020897691.1:1525900-1730866 GCF_003984885.1 Neopelma chrysocephalum | reverse complement strand
AAAGAAAAGAAAAGAAAAGAAAAGAAAAGAAAAGAAAAGAAAAGAAAAGAAAAGAAAAGAAAAGAAAAGAAAAGAAAAGAAAAGAAAAGGCCTTTGAGTTTCTTCAAATATACCTACAGGTGTACATATATATATGATAGATAGATATGATGTTCTTAAAACACCTGTGCTGTAAATAAGAAGAGCCTGCTTTATGTTGGCTTTGCATAAGAATTTTCACATTGTTTCTATAGCAATACACAAAGCTCTTCAACATTTTCTTTATTCATCTGATCTTTCTTGTTTATGCTGCTCGCAAATATTTGAAAGAAAAGTTGTTAGTGTGACTCTGGGGTTGCCACCTGCCTTCCTTACTACTATAACAGACCGGAATCAATATGCCACTGTACTTGAGTACAAGACAATATCTCATTCCTCCATTATATTGTGTTAAGATTTTTTGAAAACAAATATATTAGCTTTTTAGTAGGGTTAATTTATCTTACCTTTCCTAGCTGCACTACTAGCAGCCTTCCCAGCTGCCAGATGAACCTCTTTCTGCCTATCCAGAACAGTCAGAAAACGGAGTCTTGAAGTTGCTTTTACCCCCTAGGCTATAAAGAGCACGTGCTCCTTTTTCCAAACACTTTCTTTGTCATGTAGGTGTGCTGCATGTACCTTTCTACTACTACTGCTGCCAACATTAATATTATTCCAGTCCTATTCTCATTAGGAATGAGAGAGAAAAGGAAAAAAAGAAGCCTAGAACAAGTCTGTTAAAATCATATGAGCAAGCTATGCTTTCAAAGCCTTTGTTGCTTCCTAACTTCAAGCAGGAAAGATTTCTAGTGGGAAAACATAATGTAATGACTATACATATTTGTGTTTTCATAAAAATTTTACTCAGGCAAAGTAATAAGCTAAGAATACAATGTCAGTCCCTAGTGAATACATGGCTATTAATCTAATTCGAAAATAGTTAAAGAGCTGTTTTGCAGATTTTATCTTCCAGTTTAGATCTATGCAAAAAACCCCAGTTTTGTTCAAAGAACCGCAAGCATATCAACCAACTTAATTCAGAGATAATTCAACTCATTAAAATTCAATCAATTCTGTAGTAGATCAGCAATTCCAATTGGCTGTATGAGCTGGATTAAACTGCTGTCTTTCTCTTCCATGCAATTTTCAGAATTACCCAAACACCTGCTCCTGTCAAGTCCCTTTTCTTCCACAGCCAGATGACTGCAGCAAGGATGACTGAAATTACAAACATCACTCTTACATAATTAGCAATAGATGCCAGCCATGCATATCATAACATGATTTTACCTTACCATGGCTCACGCTACAATTTTCTCTAATTCGCTACCCATCTTAACAATCAAGACTCAGAGAAATTCCTTTGAAGCAATCTACAGAATTTTCCATTTTCTATACCATGATGCTGTATGGATGCTGTAAGAATGCTGTAGGGGGCAGAGTTAACTCAGGCCAATGGGAAGAAAATCAGAGTATGAGTGGAAATACGTAGTTAGGGCTACAACAGATTTATTTTTTTAAGAAAAGATAGCTTTGTTTTCTTCCAAAAATCTTATCCAGACAAGTTTTAAGGGACCTGCTCCCTGTGCTCCTGTTTTCTAAACACTTTTTTTTTTAATGAAAAGGTTCTAACAATTCAGCACATACACAAGAGCACCAGACCTTTTATTAGCAAATTGCATATACTTAGAGCTATAAAAAATCCTATAGCAAAACTTTATTATGGCTGCACAGCTAATATATACACATACATGCACCTGTAATAGATTCAAGGCCTCCTTACACAGTACTGATTTCTGCTGCAGAGCTGGACTGCACACAAGCCCTGGCCCACTTTTTAGAATTTACTACACCTGACCAAAACAGCAGGCAGCAATTGCCTGCAGGCTTCAGCTGATGTCCAGTCAGGGAGCTGTGACTGACACCAGCTTCAGCAGCAGTGCTGGCCTGGCAGCCAGGTGGGAAGGTAACTATCACCTACTTACCCAGCTCAGCTGAACTTTCTTTGTCTTCTAGGAATTGCCAACAATGCTAAACTGGGGAGACCTTTTTAATCTCTCAATAGCACTCTCATGGCCCGGATTAAATTACTAATCTTTCAAAAAATTTTTAGAATTACCAAAACACCAGCTCCTTCCTAGCCTCCCAAATTCTAGCAGCCTACCAAGAACAAACCCATTGAAGCGATCTGTTTTCTCTATGCTGACAAGTTTGCCATGTCTGCCAGCCTATCCACTACTGCCTCCTGAAAGCAGCTGCCAATCACTGAAACATGGGTTTGCTGTAGGGAAGGACCTGAGAGGGGGGGAAAAAAAAAGAAAGAAAAAAAGTGATTTTTTTTTTCGCTATAGTGCAATCAAGCACAGGGTCAGAATAGTAAAACTTACTAGATCTAAAGTAGGAAAAATGTAAGAGAAAAGCTAGGCTGCTACATGGAGATTTGTAAATTATTTTTGCATCGTTGCTTTGGCAAGTCCTATGCAGCAAAACACAAAACCTTTATACAGAATATCTGTATCTTCGGTTTATGGACAGGAACTGAAGTCACAGTTATATAATGGTAGGGTCAAAGCTCGGATTAAAGTGAAGCTTTGGAGTTGGAGGTGCTTCAGATTTCAGGTTTTGAACATATCAGACACCTACCTCAGAAATAACATGGAAACATTGTCTAATACTGATGATGTTCCCTGCTTTTGCCTCCCCGTGTCTTTCTGAATTCAACTATTGACCAAACTCTACTGTACTCTTGCCTGAAATTTTAACCCCGAACTCTTTCTTCTTTGTATGATCACCGATTCAAAATAAACCAAACAAAAAACAACAAACCTACAAATATCAAACAACCAGCTAACCAACCAAACAAACACCAACACATAAAACTACCACCTGTTAGGAACATCATTACTCTTGAGACATGTCTTGTCTCTCAGTTTTGGTTGAAACAAACCATGTCTCAGAATATATTAGCCTGGAACTGACAGACACATAGTGTAATTATATAAGCTTTGTTTTCTTTAGAAACCAAATAAAAATATCTGAGACATCAACAAGTCCATCTCCCATTTGAAATAAAATATTATCCTGTAAGTATCATCAAAATTTCCAATTAGCCTAGAAGTCCAGGGCTAGAATGTTTTTCCTATGGTATCCTTTCCACCTCCATGTAATCTAAGAGGGTGCTAAACTGGCCCTTTGAGTTCATCATGCGGTGCATGCACAACAGTATGGACTGGGATGCTATCAGTTTCACTTGAGGTTGTGACAAAATATATGATGTCTTTCATCTCAAATAAAATTCTACCTTTGCTCTTTCTCCTCTCTTTTATTCCTCCCCCCAGAGCCATCCACACTTTGCCAGAGAACATTTTGAGTTCTGGGCCTCAATCATCTTGTCCAGACAAGATTTCATCCTGCACCTTAAAATGACATTTTTTAGTGGCACATACTAATGGGGCCAAATTCTGTCCTCCATTGCACTCTATGTCCCCATTGGAGTCACGAGACAAAAATAATTGTATAATGAAGGTTAAAAAGGCAAAATCTGGCCTACATTTCTTTAAAATAAATCTGCAGCAAGTAATAGCTGTCTACCTCCTCTTAGCATGAGGCCCTTTAGGTTTGTGTGAAGGGTGCTGGCTTTTTTTATAAATTAACTGGGTAGGTTCACATCTCTCTCAACCTGAGTTCTTCATGCTAAATTTATTTGGTTGGTGCAGCTAAGTGCAATAGGCAGGCTGCTGACGAGATCTGAGCTCTCATGTACTCTTGATCTCTTGAAGTGAGTTGTTAAAAATGTTCCAGAGTGGCAGTCAGCAGATGAAGAAAACCCTAAGGGACAATGTTTTCTCCAATGAACTGGAACTGAAAGCACAGCAGGTGAGGGATCTGTAACAGCAGAAGGAGGGATCTCCAGGGATAGAGGAATGCTTTTTAACTTTTATTTTTAATGCATACATAAATTATGGTTGATAACAAGGTATATTTTCTCTACATCTGCACAATTTGAATTGTAGGGAGGGAGGAGAGAGAAAAATTGAACAACCTTTCATGAATCATAGAATCACTAAGGTTGGAAAAGATCTCTAAGATAATCAATTTGAACTGTTAACTGAGCACCACTCTGTTCATCACTAGCCCATTTCCCCAAGTACCACATCCACCTGCCTTTTGAACAGTTCTAGGGACGGCGATTCTGCCTGGGAAGTCTATTCCAACACTTGAATGTTACTACATAAACAAAAAATAATATAAAGAAAGAAAAAGTTCAATTAGAGGATGGGGGAAGTAAAACAAAGGGAAGAAAACATTAGTGAATGCTGTCTTGTGGCTGGATTGGTAGGGAGTATAGGGAAAGAACAGGCTCCAAGATTGGCAGTCTGAAACTTTACCCAGATATATTCTCACAAGGCGTAATGTAGTGGAGAGAAAGAAATATATTTCATAAATGACAAAACAGCACAAAGATATTTTTTTTCGTTTTTAAATGTCAGAGTACTTCTGTAGTGCAAATTTGCAGTATGAAAGGTATATTAGATCAGGAAGTGTCCAAAGAACTGTCTTACACATAGGACTTTTTTTCCCCTATAAAATCTTTTTTAACCATACAAAAGAGTACACTTTAAAATAATCTAAAATCTTTTCACACAGAAAATTATTCTTCAACATATTCTACTTAATTTCATAGCACAGAAAATTTTTGAAGATATTTCTCTGAACCAAAGAAAAACGTCCTAAATTATAACTGCCCTTTGGCAATTAGCTCAGAACTTCCTCAATAATGTCACACTGCAAGCTACAGTATCAGAAGCTTTAGCACAAACTGTTTTCTAATTGCAATAAAACTTGGAAGTAAAAGTAATCCATCTGTATTTGTGCCATCCTGGGTACCATAGATGCAGTTGATATTTTTTACTAAAGTGTTTATAATCATTTGGATGCTGGCTTCCAGTGAAATACAGGCAAAAGGGTCATTATTTACTGAAATATTTTCCACTGAGAGAAAGCAGAAAGTTATGTCATAAAAGTCATAACACTTTTTCCCCCTAAAAGAGTTATGTTATGTTACATCAGACACCAGACTTGCCTGTATGACCAGAAAGATATGACAGCACTGAAAAGAAGATTAAATAAGACCCATGAGACAATACCACATAAGTTCTTTAAGGTCACGCTTCTCTTTGTACTCCGGCCCAACTGATCTAACAGCATTTAGGGTGATTGTCTTTCAATTAGACCAGCTATGCATAGAAGAGCAGAATGGGAAGACAGTGTTCAGACATGGTGCAGGAGAGAAGAAAAATAGATTGCAGAAGCCTGAATTTAGAGTGGTTTTAGTTACAAAGGACCATGTCCTTACAAATAAGTGTATCTTATGTTAAGCTTGACTGACCTAGAAGGATTACATAAACGATTAACATTTCAGGATAAGTTTTCTAAAGGTTATTATTAATCAGCACCTAGCACACATTATAGCACAGGTACATACAATATAAATAAATTACTGATGCTGTCACATTCACTTTTGCTGTGACAGTGATCTTGGGATTCTTTGTGCAAGGTTTTGCATAGATACATTCTAAGTGATACTTTCTGCCTCACAAGTTCTCTATCTAAATAAACAAGACAGAGATCAGAAAAATAAAGGAAGAAATATTATCCCATTTTAGCAGATATAACTTGAGATACAAAGAATGTAAGTAACGTGCCAAAAGTTATTAAATAGCCTTTAACAGACCTAAAGATTGATATAAGATCTCCTGGTCATCCTATTATTTAGCTAGAAGATGCACCATACTTTTATGTTAATCCTTGTAAGATAAACATATGCAGGTATTCTTCCCAAGAATACCAAGGCAGTGGAAGGATTAAAAAAATGATTTATTTTAGAGGCAAGGACCACTTTTTTACGATGCAGCACATCAGATGTTATGGGGCAAAAGGGGAGTTCCTACCCCCTCAGGGCCCCCTTTTATCCTCTCTTTTTCTGCCCCACCTTCCCAAGGCCTCTGTGGATGTCTATCTCTTGCTCTGCCGGGTGGGGGGGGAAGCACTGAAACTGCCTTTGAGAAAGAGTTACCATTTAGGCAGAAAGCCTTCCCAGAGAAAACTGAGTTCCTAACTTTCTGTTAGAATTTCTGGAATTACATCTATCCCTACAATCATTAAACACTACGGGTGACATTTCGACCCACTGATTGTGATGTAAAGGATTTTGCTGTGATTCTCTACTAAGGCTTCACTTCTACACCAGTGAGGGTGCTGAAAATACTATAGACGTTTTGTCACACTAGTATACCCTAAACTGGACTTGGCGAATTCATTACATGATTTTGACAGCTGCAATACAGACTCTTGATTACTTTACAACCCCGATGCTATTTCACAAAAAAATCTGAAGACAAAGTAACACAGAGTGAAGGAGCATTAAGGTACCGAAAAACAAGAATATGGAATATATCAATTGTTATTTCAAGGATGTGGGAATTAATAGCTATTGATGCCAAAGACTAATAGTAATGGTTTTTAATAGTAAAAAACACCAGTAATAAGATCGTGATAAAAAGCAGGCAATATGGACCAGTTTGTGAGTTGTAACAATAAAAGGCAAAAATAAAAATGGTGTTCAGGTATCAGCAAAGTGCATCTACCCTGACAACTATCTGAAAACAAAAAACTGAAGTTCATTCCTAGAAAAAAATATTTACTGTTAGAGGGCTAGGGTAGTTTTCTGCCAATATAAACTAGTTCAAAGAAGGAAAAAAATGCAAATATCAAACATCAATGTTAGGTTTTTCCTAACACTGATCACCTCATCTGTTTCAACTGTATTGCTTGCTTACGTTAGGGGCCAAGACTCAAAGCTGTCGATATTCTGTCTTTGACAAACTGTTTTCCACCCTAAGAAGCACTAGTTGGTTTGAAGGTTAAAACATATATATATATATAGTGTCCCACATTTCAGAAAAATGGAAATGGATGAATGACGTAGTGTTTTTCACAGCCCTAAAGCTAATTTTTTCCTGATACATACATTTCTGTTGCATTTAACATATTCAAAAGGGGACATGCTGGAGCTGGCCAGAAAAGAAGTTGGTTCATACTTAATTTTGCACCTTTGAATATGTCTCCTGATGTGCAGTTGTGTTAATATGATCAGTGTGTCCAATATTGCTGAATCATTGATGGTTGTGATTCAGAAAGAACTAAATCTGTCTGAACTCCTTGGGACATAGGATAGTCTAACTTTTTATGAACTTCTGGGACCAGATTAACATAATTAAACACAATATGGTTTGCCTTTAGAGCCACAGCTTTAAAGAAACAGTCTTAGCTTAACATCACTTAGCTGTATCCTCAATTGTAAAAGCTAAATGAGGGAGCTAAATGAGTATAGATCTCTGCAAGTAGTGCCTCTTCCATTGTATCATATGGTTAGGCCCTTGTATGCAGTGTCAGGTATCATTGCCACAGCTCCACTCTATCACAGCCACATGACAGACATGTTCCTGTTGAACTTTGGTGACTTCTTGTAGAAAATGTGTTTCATCCTGACAAAATCCACAGGATTTTGTCCTCCACTCTAAGGGAAGAGTTATTTTTCCTCATGAACACTCTCAATGGCTTAAACCAAATCTTCTTGAAATGAAAAATTAAAAACTCCTGTAAAATTGAAAAAACATCACCATAACTGCTGTAAACAGGTGAGGGAGGGACTGCAGTCATCACACACTTTGCATACTCTACTCTAGAAAGGAAAATTCCAACTTTCTTTAGGGGACTGAAAAATAAAAAATTTTAGAACTTCTTTCAAAGTGTAATACTGATCATCTGCAAGGCCTAGAAAGTACTGTAAATGTTTAAGATATGCTGCATTACTCTTTCCTGAAAATTGTTGTGATGCATATGATCCCTTTTTATACTGCACAGGAAGGATTCATAAAATCCTGGAGATGTGTCAGTAAGCTTTTTTTCAGGCAGAAAATATTTGCAACTGTGACAGTCCTGAAGGAAAGGAGAAAAGATTGATGCAGTGTAAAGTATCTTAGTATTTAGTAGGTATACTGGGTTATTGCTGTTTGTTTTCCAGTTAATTTGCAGCATTCTGCTTCCCTTCTATAAAGTATTTCATTATCCTTATGTAATGAAAATTAGAAGCTGAAAAACCTGAAGCAATTACGTAAATACTTAAACCCTTCAATCACATTTATGAGGTCTCCTAGAATTTACAAATTCAGATACAAATTCTTGAAATGTTAAAAGAAGTCAACATAGGGCCAAATTGTGTGCTGACAGAACTGCATAATAGCAATTAAATTATACCAGTTTTACACTGGGGCCACAAAAACATCATTTCCTTTAGAGACATTCTGGAGAGATCAAACATGCACTGCCAGTACTGCAACAAATCATTAGGGGCTCCAGTTAAACTGCCATAGAATCATGGAAGTGCAGGGCAGGGAAGACCTTAAGTGATCATCTATGTCTTCCTCATTAACTACACCAGACAATTTCCCCAGATTCTCTTTAATGTTGAATTTTCTAGTCTTCCTTTAATGGAAGGAGTTTCCATAGCCTCCCTGACTTGACTTGACAGCTATGTCAATCTGTGTTGCTTGCCTTGAAATCTCCACTCAATCTAAGGAGGATATTTTGAAAGAATTTATTAGTGTCTACCATGAATCTGTTTTGCTATGAAAGTTTTTTTTCTTTTTAATCAGCAAAGTGATTAAACAGTGAACCACTGATCATTATCCCATTTTCTAATAGTCTTTCCATGTTGGAAGTATGGCTACATGTCTCCTTATGACTGCCTCAGTCCTCTCTAAAACAAACTGATTTTAATTTTTTTTCTCAAGGTAGAGGTTTGCTAAACCTTGTATTCTTGTTACTTTACTTCAGTTGGTCTATTTCTTCCCTAATATAGAGTGTCAAAGACCTGACGTGATGTCAGGCTAATTAAAACAGATGCTTGCTGCATTGCAGTAATTCCTTTTATGGCTATGACCCCTTTTATGGGCAGTGCCAACCCTTATTTTCTCTCTATGGTAGTTGTTTGCATGCTCCTCCCTAATCCCACCTTCCCTTCTAGAAGTTTTCATCCCAACTCTATAAAAAGCCAGAGCCCCCTTAATAAAGTGCCATTTTCCCCGCACATCCCGAGAGCGGCGAACCCTTTTTCCCTTTGGGACCGCGACACCCTTACCTTGTGAAGAGCTGCTCTACTCAACTGTCTTATTTAGAACTATCCTTTGCTATGTACTTCTGAAAATCAAATATAAAAGCTTCAAAATTAATTTAAAAAATTGGAAAGGCTTGTCCTTAATCCCAAGAGCATACAACATGGGACACTGTATCTCATACAAGCATATCCAATAGCCATGTTCTGTCATGACTTTATTTCTCAGCTTAAGGGAGTTATCATCAAAGAGCTGTTTGACCCCATGATAGTTTGGAGGGGCATCTAATGGCATTCAAAATATTCAGTAAAAAAGAACAATTAGGCAAAGTATGAAATCCAAAGTAGTTTTTGCGAACAGATGAAAATTTTGTATGTTGCGTATTTGGGGGATGGGAGTAACCTACGTTCGTAGAAGAAACCTTGAAATATGACCCAGTTGCATCTCACAGTTTTAGAAAAACAGAAAGTAGATACAAAAGGTCAATTTTACCAATAATTTTGGCATTTGGGGATATATTGTGTTTCATCCTCTTTAAATTATTGGTTTTGTCAATAATATTACACAAGATTTTTTTCTGGATACCATACAGACTTCTTAAGTCACTTGCTTTTGTCTTATTAATTAGGTTATTGATGGCATATCAGAGGTGATTTGTGGTTTCCCAGAGTGTCTGTTCCAGGAGTGAGAAACAATACTTTTGTAATTCATAGAATGGCTTATTATTAGGACTTGGAAATCAGCTGCAGGACATAACTATAGTTCCTGTAGTTTTGTACAGTGGGATAAAATCATCTAATAGCCTGTTGCAGAGCCAGCCTTAAAAGCTGAAACATTTACCAATCTTCTGGTTGGCATTGATTGGACATGCAGTACCAGAGAGGAAAAACAACACTCTGAAAAAAAAAAAAAAAACAAAACAGAAAGAGCCTGAAAATAGAAAAGAAACCAGGCAGAAAAGCTTGGAAATAAAGATATTGTTAGCAAACTGCTGTCTGGGACAGCAATAACTTAATTAAGCATATCTTACATGATTCTATATTGTACAGTTCATTCTGTACAATAGGGAAGGCAAGGCAAGATAGGGGATAGGGGAAAGGAGAGGAAAGGAGAGGAAAGGAAGGGAGGCAAGAAAGCATGTATTTGTTGGCCTCTTCTCTGTTTCTGGACTAGTACAAAGTACAAAGTGGATTCCTTAATAGCTCAGAGGATAAGAGTAGTTACTGCACTGTATGCTTGTCTCCTATATATAGCAAAGTAGCACTATATATTGTAGTTCTGTCTACCTTTTATATTCCCAGTGAAAAAGCTGATACAAATGTGGAAACAAGGGAGTAAATGCCAGCAGCTTATGTGATTTGTTTATGTGGTATTGAAGGGGAAAGTCTGTGTTGGTGTGTATGACTTTCACAAATAGTTTAGCTGAAGGGCAAGAATGAGCAGTATTACCTCAGTGGTGTTTTTCTTCATCAAACGCACATAGATCATATGGAATTTTTGGGGACTCATGGGTTTCTGTTAAATTGCAAGAGGATTTTCAGTCAGTACTATGCTAGAAATTCCTCCAGCTAGCCACATCTGTATGGTGCTCAGCAATTCTGAGGCAGCTTCCTCTATGTTTCTTTGTTTTCACAGGACATAAATCATATGCTATCACAGATTCAGCTCCTTACTAAGACTTAAGCTATTCTTGGTGTTGGTTTGTTTTTGGTTTTTTTTGGTCGGGTTTTTCTTTGTTTGTTTCTTTGGGCGGGGTGTTTGTTGTTGGGGGGAGGGATTTGTTTGTTTTTCTTTTTACCTGACCAAACTCTGAGATTAGTTCAGTTGATGATTAGGGCATGGAGTTATAACAGCAAAGTTGTGGATTTGATCCTCATAACAGCCATTCGCTTAAGAGTTGGACTCTATGATCCTTGTGAGTCCCTTCCAACTCAGAATACTCTGTAATTCTGTGAAAATAAACAGATGTGGCACAGTTAGAGAAGGCATTTTTTTGCAGTGGAGAGATATCTGCAGTAATTCCTTATAGTAATATAGATGAGCTCACAATTATGCATAGACTAAGAATTCTCCTTGAACTCCTGGCGTGACTCCTGTACTTTGGAACAATATTCTGCCTTTTGTCCACTTGGCCTCCCACAGAGGAGAGGGACAAAGAAAGAAGAAAAGAAAGGATATAAAGAAAAGAAGCAGCAGCATATTTTTTTAGGCTGGTGAGCTTTTCTTCCTGCAAAAAGAAAGCAAATGGCCTTTTATTCCCATTGCTTCCTGTGGCACTTTTCCTCTCTGTGGATCCCATTAATTTTAACACACTGGTCTTACCATGTAGGTCCAAGTTCCTGTCTTGTTTTTGGTTCCTTTTGGTGACTTGAAGACTCTTAAGAGGAAGTAGGACATAGCTTCACAGGACAAAAGAGGGCAAAAGCTCAAAGTAAGTGAGAATTTCTACAGAAATGATAGCTCACAATCTTGCAAAATAAGGCATCTTCATTCATCTTCATTCAGTTTACAGTCAGAAAGGGGAAAGGTTTTTCTGCAGAAGTTGAGCTTCTGTCCACTCCTTAAATAATCAGAACTTTTAATACTCTAAGTGATCATTTCTGGACTAGAATAAATGAAGTCTCTATTTCCATATTCAAAATGTAATTTGCAACCAAAATGAAATAAAAAACATGCAGCTGAGGTGTCCTTGCAGTTTTCTTCTATTATTTTCTCTGCGTTAGAAACCTTATTCTTTTTATGATTAATAAATTCCACAAAAATGACATTAAAGTACGTGGTCTATTAGCTAGGATTGATGATCAATAACTAATAATCATGCTACACTATAGTTCAAGAAATGCCTAGGTAGTTTTGCAATACAAACATGCAATTACGTGTTAGTTGGAATGACTGAGTTCTGAGCAATCTCTTTTTCTGGGTGAAAAGTCTATTTAGTATACTCTTAGTTCCTAACATAAAAATTAAAATTCCATTTTCCGTAACAGCAACTCAGAGTAGTTGAGATTTAAACCCCAAATTTTCTTTACTGTCTTTCTCTGAGATTGCACAGGAGTATAAATTATGCTGGGTGAAAAAAATTGGAGACAATCATACAATCTTATTTTACATCAAATACCAGACTTTTTCCCCCATATTTGATTAATGGTATTCTCTCTGAGTTCACAAGGGGAAGACTTCCCATACAGAATGGAGCACAATTCTATTTTTATGGAGATCAGTACAAATAGGTACTTACTGCCTTTCTGTATTGTCCTCAAAGTCTTCAAAGATGTGATTTTTGAATGTCAAATATTTTTCATGTCATCAAAAGTAACATATGAAATTAAATTTGACAGAAATAGTCATTATTTAAACTGAAGGTAGTTTAACATGAACATTTTATGAACTATTTTGCATTCTGTTAACCACAGTTCTTAGTTTTCTGAAAGAATATGCCTGTATTTTCTTTGAGTTGCTGGGCAGCATCATGATTTAATCCATTCAATTCCAAAGACAGATAGAAAAAAAATAAAAACTCTGCCTCCCCCAGGCTTAATCAAGAGGGAATATACAAAGTTAACTCTCCCCTCTCTTTTCTTCCTGACATTCTCCTTCCAGCATAGTTAATTTAACCCTTGAAGAAGTGAGGACATCTCTAGATATAGGGAAAGAATAGTGATTTTGAGAGAACCATGAAAACTGCAATTGCTCCATCATCTCTCATGATGGGCAAATTATAATTCTAATTCACACTGATATTTCTAAATCCATCAAAAAAAATATTTCTTAACACTCACGTAAGTGGTGATGAAGAAGTGATGGGAGTGGGGATCGCTGCCACGTATGTAGCCTCCACATAATTATTGTCCCATATAATGCATATGTTTCAGGTCACATGGCACTGAAAAGTTTATGTCACTTATGTTCCTCTCCACCACCATCACAGCATGCGTATTGTATCTCTACGTACTAATGCATAGGCAGAGGTTTTAATTCCCCAGTTAAAAAAAACCCCATTCATAGCTGAAATGATTGTGGAAAAGTAAATTGCAGTGGTAGTTCTATTTTTTTCTGTTCTGTATGGGACTGGTTAAAGCTCAATATCCAATCCAAATAGCTAAAACAGTACTGCTAAGCTATATTCAAGTTAATTGCTCACAAATACTAACCTCATAAACATGGTTGAATTAAAAAGCCAATGAAAGTGTTATTGGTATTTCTTTCATTAATGGTATACTACATCTCGATAAGTTTTTATGCATTTTTCCTGCCGGATGTAACAAGATGGTAGGCAAATATTCACTAAAGTGGTATGTTAGTTAATTTAGGATGCTGACAGTATTGAAGTTCTTCAACAATTTATTTACTGGCTTGCACTTTACCACGAACTTGTAATAAACATAATTTCATTGACAACTTATGAGGCTTATGAGGAATTAACAACATAAAAGGAGAAGAAGATGGAATTCTTATGATATGATATAATTACTTGCATGTATTATTAAATTTAGTGAGCTGCTACTGTATAAATTCTTGTGTATTAAAAATTATGCACAGTTACAGAGTATTTTCTATGCACTTCCAGAGCTAAATACTACATGATTTCTACCCCTCTCATGAATGATTATTACGAAACTTTTTAAATATGTGCTCAAAAACATGTCGGTTTCTCCTAGTCCGTAGAAATGCTACATTAGAAAGGTCGTGGATAGGTCTTTGGTATTTTTCCTAACTTCTCCCTGACTGGTGATGATTATCCTGGTGTACCACAGACTTTTGCATACCTAGGAGCACATAACAAGCTTAAAAGCAACCACTACATGTGCTTCAAAGAAGAGATCCTCAGTGATGTTGTCCATGGGTTTCTATGGCACGCAGAAACAACTAGCACTGAAGTTTGTTCTTACGTTCACAGAAAAAAAAAGGGAAACTCTAAAGCAACAGCAAATTTTTACTTGGATAGATTTTATTTAAAATTATGAACTGAACTATTTGAACTACATATTTAGTGATAGCCTTGTTTCTAAAAGTCCTTTGCCTGATATCAAATCAGACCTAGACATAACCTATACATAAATATCTTTCACTGGAAAATAAATCCCTTTGTCTCTTGACCAAGAGAAAAGAGCATGTTTCAAATGATGCAAAAACAAGTTTCCTGAAAATGAAACCAACAATGAGGTGAAGAGGGTTTCTGTCACTGAGAAACATTTTTTTCTCCCTTTCTTTCTGGTGATTATGTATGCAAATGCTTGTACAATTTTGCTAAGGGAAAGCAAATTTGTTTGCAACTGAATAAAAATTTCAGGGCTTGGATTTTTTTCTGGTATTACTGGTGGTTTTTTTTTTTTTTTTTTTTTTGCGAGGGTAGGGGGTAGAGACAATAAAAATGAGTGCAAAACAAAAAAACAAACCAATCCCCAGAACATCAAAGCAACATACCAGTTTCCTCTCTCTGTCCTCTCTGGTCAAATACAGCAGTGCTTCTGGTCTGAGGCTAATCCTTGTTTATAAAGTGTCTCAGTACATATTACCATGTTAGGTTCATTTTTCCAAAGCCTTATGGTATTGTCATTACAAGTAAAGTGTTAGGGCATTATCACAAGCTAGAAATGAGGCAGTAAGAACTGTAGTTGTACAAGACAGTAGTTCAGATATATCCTAACCAGCACTCTTAACTATGAACAGTGCAGCTTTTTAAGCTGCTAGCTGCAAAACAGACAACACAATGGAAGGCACAGGCCACTTAAAAGAGAAAAATTGGGCCTTTTGTCAGGAGAAACATGCAGGCTGTAGAATGCAAAAACATCAGCAACAGACTGGCCCCTAGTTTGAGCAATAGTGTGAATACATTTTCAAAAGTGCTTTATCCACAGAAGGTACAGTATATAATTGTTATCTGATACTGCTGGGTTTTCTCCTTGGTAACAAGTGGTGGTCACAATGTTAGCAATCTTAGTCATCACTTTGGTTAGGAGGGAAGGCCTGCTCTTAGCACCTCAAGTCTCTATTTAAATGAGAGAAATCAATGAACACTTTATCTCCCCCTGCTGCTACTTCATCATTGTTTAGTAACCTAGTAATCCTAATCCTTCCAAACTCCACAGGGTATATGAATTCTTTATCAGGCTTAAGTCATACTGAAGTAAATTCAGAAAAAAATCCAAGCTTCTGTTTAGACTAATGCCAGGAGCCATGTCGACCTAGTAATGTCATAAGAGAGCAAAAAGATACTGGAATCAAATCAGGGATTAAATGGGAAGTTTCTTGCTATTTCTTTGGACATTGCTAGTTTGTAAAATTCTGTAATGGGCTGGATTTTGCATTCATGCAAGGCTACTTCTACGTCTTCTCTCTACACAAGGGAAATGAGGAGCCTAGTAACCCTCAGGTCTATTAATTACTTACTACAGTAAGTAATGTACAGGTGCAGAAGCAGTTCAAGACTATTCTTTGTTTTTCTGCAATTTATTTTGTCAAAGAAAGCTAGAAAAACCAACAGGTTTCATAGCTGAGAGAGGCAATTGAACACTTGGGGAAAGTTGTGCAAGTTTCCTGGGTAGTTCTTTGTCCTTTCGTAGTCAAAAAAATTTTTAGCACATTTGTCATAATACAGACTTTGGGATTGCCGCTATTATCAGTAAAATAAATAAAAACATTTGGAATACTTTAAAAATACTCTCAAGAAACACGTCAAACACCACAAATCCAGTAAAAAATTTGCTATTGCTATTCTGAGCTGCTCCATGATCCTAGGGTCAGAAGAAATAGCTTGAAAGAATTTACATCAATCAGTCCGACTGATCTGAGTTCCTACAGACTGATATTATTGAAAGTTAATACTAAAGTTAGTCTCAGAAATTAAGACCAAAACATATTATATCGGTTGCCACTTGTTTTGACATGGTTGCAATATAGATGTGCACCCTTATTTAAGCTGCAAATACTAAACTGCTATTATAAATAAATCTCTTGCAGAGTATTCTTAATATATTTTTCCTTATCTAGAACTGATTAATACAGAAGTATTCTCTACCATGATTAACAATGCTCTATAGGTAACATATTTTGTTTTTTTGCCCAGTATCTTCTAAGCATACATAAGAATTAGTACAAGTATACTGACTCAACATCATCTGGACTGCTGTCTGACAAAGGAAAGATTTTATCAATGTATTTCACTCTCTATCATGTGAAGAACAAGCTGACTTTGCTTTATGTACCCACCTGAGATGACCACCAGCAGCACTGTACAGAAGCAGAAACGAGATTTAAAAAACCTTATGCTCCATAATGTTCTATTGGCACTGATTGTATTTACCATCAGTGTGTTTCATTTCTTATTAGTAACAAGTCCCTTCAAAACAATAACTTCAGAATGTGTTAATCTGGGATATGATACCACAAATGGAATGTTGACTGGAGCAAACCCAAATATTTCAATTTATTTCTAAACCCAAATTTATCAGGGAAGGAGGAGGAATTTTAGTCTGAGGAGTCACCTTAGCAATAGTATTTAGTCCTCAAAAGAGATCTATTCAATATTGCAGTTGTAAATTTGAGCATGGCCAGAAGGCCAAAAAGAAGAAAATGTGCAGCTTTTTCTGAAGTAAGTAGTAAAAAGAGTGCCTTCATTCTCTTCTTCTCTTTGCTTTTAGAAAGTATAAGGAAAATTGAAGTAAGAGAGTGCAGAAGCAGATGTAAATTTGAAGTCAATTTTGAAAAACGGGCTTAGCAAGAAGAAAGATGAGTGTTATGTTTCTCTTATTACTACATTAGGACATGCTCAAATAATATTATGCATATCACCTTATTGAGTTTTGAGTATGTTCAGGTACAGAATCAGAGTAGTATCTGATATACTGTCTCCTGAGACCATTTTTCCCACTGATATTAAGGCTGTTTATTAGATTGTTGTGTACAATTTCTTTTCTTTATTTATTTTCATCCTGTAGCAGCACTGTTGCATTTTGCTATTACAAAAGTTATCAATAGAAAACTAGAAGGAAGTTATCAAAAGATAACACAAGTATGAACTTGCTCTTGTTACACACTGCAAGCCAGTTCTGAAAATCACATATTGGTGTGTTATTTTAATTAAAAAATATTTTTTTGAATTTATATTTCAGTCAAAAAAAAAATTAAAATGTGTGGAGTCTGTATGTGTGGGCATGTGTATATAAATGGGATATGAGATCTTCTAAATGAGAAAGACAAGAAAAAAAACATAAACATACAACAATAGTATAATTTAGGTGAGACAAAGTTTCCTTGTATCTTGTGACTGAAATTATTTTGTTCTTCATGGACTCTTTGTCCATGAGGATTCTTTCAGTAAGTTCCAACTTCTACTTCTGTAAGACACTTCCTCCTTCCACAGTTCAGTTATTACCTTGTCTGTCTTGCCTTAATTATCTAATCCATGATCAAATGAGATGCAATGGTTTACAAGTGTGCATTTGTATAGAAAGGTGGTGTTTGGGAACTGAAATCCAAGGCAGTGTGCACTAAACACTAACATGAAGTTAAAACAACTCATCTTTTGTTTCTTCTTTCATCCTGAAATGGCTTAACAGAACAGCTGAATTCATCAAGGCTGGATCATCAGTGAAAGGGCAAGCATAAGAATAAGAGAACTGAGTTATGAAGCTGCCAGTAAGTGGTTTTCAGCTGCATAAAGACATCCATTACTGCACAGTAGCTTATATTTAGACATGCCTATTATAAATACCTATGTCTATCTGAAGCGAAAAGAAACTGTTCCCCACACTCAGCAATGGCTTTAGTGCAGTTTCACCAAAGAAGCTGATATACTAAAAAAATAAAAATTCTCAAAATTCCTCTGAGTTTGGTTCTGCTAATATATCAAGCTCGTATCTCCCTAAAGAAGTTAATCTTAAAGGCAAAACCAGTGTAAACCAGCTTACAATCTGAATCATGTTCCAAAGCAAGGATCAGAGCCACGTATAGATTTTGACCTTCTGAGATACATAATCTGGGACTGGAGAGAACTCACTTCACTCAAGTCATCTAGTTTAAAAGTATCTGTCTTCATTCTCTGAAAATCTCAGAACTTCAATATGAATGTTGATGTACAAGCTCCTCATTTCCCATCATGCCCTTTCTAGTCACTCTTGCTGAAGGTGGAACATCTTTCTGTGCTTACTTTTTTTTTAAATTAAACCCCATTCAAACCCATTCATTTTTCCCTTGGAACAGTAGGGAATTTAGGGTAGATAAGTTACCCACCTTCAGCTTCTCTGTAATCACCACAGAACTCAGTATGTTATCACAAGACACATCTTCTATATTCATCTTTTTTTCCAAAAGAATTTAGGAGTTGAATAGGTGCTCTTCAGCAAACTATCAGGTCTTTGACTGCGTTCGTACAGGAATAGAAAGTTGCTACTATTATATGGCCTCTATCAAATGATGAAATGTTCATGTGGTCTAACTGACACCTTTTGAATAGTAGAAAATAATTGCTATCCTTTTTCTTTTTGTTTTGGTCTGGTTTTAGTTTGGTTTTTTAACAGATGGGCTTCAAATACTTTGAAATGATGAAATAAAATTTCATCTCCTACACATTGGGTATGTGAGCATAAATGGTCAATTCTTTGATACAATTTTCAAATGGAGTTTAGATGTAGAAAAATAATAGTAATTTGTACTTTGTATTTTAGGATTTTGAACAGTTGTACACCCACCTGAGAAGCTGTCACTATTTTTGTTAGTCTAATTCTGTTAAATAATATTTTTGTGGCAGGGAATAATTTTCAATCTTTATTTTATCTAGTCCCATGAGAAGAATAATTAAGTGGCGATGGGATAAATTATGTTCCGTGGCCTCAAAAAATAGCACAAATACCTGGGGAAAACAAAAAGTGGGATTTGCCAACACAGTGAGCTATAAACACCTTCATTGCTGTTTCTAGGTGAGGGGAAGGAAGAGGCTTCATTTTGGACTGAGACCAGTTGTCAAAAGAGGGTTGTTTAGGAAGATTTTTCATCAATTCACTTATTAGGTGATTTGATGCAATTAAATATCAATGGCCTTTTACTTCCTACAACTGCTCTCTGGCCTAAAAAGCGTCAAGCTCATGAGGTCAAGAAAGGAATTACGGGATTTTACAGATAATCAGAATTTGAATCAACAACTGAAATCCGAAGTTAGCAGAGTTCAAACTGGAAAAATAATGCCGTATTTGGTAGTCAGACAGTGAGAGTGAATATAATGGAACATGACAAATTCTTCATCACCTTCAGTTAAGATTGATGTCCTTCTAAAAGATGCACTCAAATGAGGCATTTAAAGTCAAGTGTAGCAATGACTTTCAGCAATTCTATATTAAGATTATCTAAGAGGTCAAACAGACATTTAAAATATTTCTCTGACTTTGAATTCTATGAATATTATTAATATATATAGCAAAAAAATCTAATACATGTAATAGGATATTTATGAATGACTAAAAGATTAAAGCAACTTTTGCTCTGAAGAAACTGATTTTATTTTTTATACTTGTCGCTAAAAAGAGAATAAATTAAATTGGATAATTATATTAGATAATTGTCATGAATGTTATAAAATAGATATATGTTAACAAACTCTATACAGATAATAATTCCAATAAACATGCTTTAGAGGGTAAAAAGGAAAGTGTGTGTTAAGCTTGTTGAATCACCTATTTTAGACTATATGTAGAAAACAGAAGGCAATTGGAAATTAGTCTATCAAACTATATCAGTTCAAGTTGCCTTCTCATTTGAAAATGCTGAGAGACAGGGGAAGTATTCAGATGATGCCAATCACAAAAGTCATCTGCTCTGAGGTGGAAGGCTCCTTAAAAAATCCTTTGGAGCAAGCTTCAGGAAAAGGAAGCACACATGATATTCTCCGTCTGGAGGATGTGGTCAAGATGGGTCTATCAAAAAGTAGCTGCAGCCTCTCGGTGCTTTCACCATGGTCACAGTTGGAAGCTGGCCTGTAGATTTGTAGGCCAAGCTTTTACACTTACTGCTGGTAACTATAAGAAGCTATGTGGAGTGCTGACAAATTCTTTTCAGCCACTGACCTAGATTTAGCATGGTTCAGTTCAAAGGCCTTTTTCTAGGGAGAGAACCCTGTCATTCCTAATATTTTGTCTAATTTATGCAACTCATTTAGTCTAGAAGTCTATACAGCTAGTAGCAGACAATTCAAAACCTCTAGGGAATACACTAAATATGAGCATACCTCAGTTTTATTACCTCTGTATATCTGACAACAACAAAGATTACTCTCTAACATAATAAAATCATGATTCCCATGAGCTATTCCCAAAGGACAGACATCAATCAAAGTTTCAATCTCATTATAGACTGGAGAGCTTTTATCTCCTTTGACAAGTTCAAGATGATGACTTTGACCTTTTCAGAGCACCTCTAAATTCACAGAAACTAGTGTCTTTGCCATGGACACCTATTCATCTATATCAGTAGAGCAGCTTACAGAAATTTTCTACTGTATTCACCATAATCTTAGATTTCATTTTTCCACTCCTTATAAAATTCCTTTTCACATGTAGAACTATAAAGAGAAGCTGGGCATTTACCAGCGTCTCTCATCCTATTAATTTTCTATTAAAATTTACCTATCCTTAAAATATCATTATGACATTCTAATGAGGACCTTTCTACCTAAATCCTTATATCTAACAAAAAAAAACAAAAACAAAAACAAAAACCCAAACCAAACCAAAACAAAACAAAAAACCAAACCAAAACCATGTATTTTTCTTGCTAAAAAGGCCCTGCTCAACCTCAACTGACCTTAAAGATAGAAGGATGTTCCTGTTTACACAGGGAGTGTGTGCCATTCTGTACATCCTGAACCCTCTACAAAAGCAAGGATTTTTTTGAAACTCTTGAGATTGCTGACATCATATAGTGTTCTTACTTTTAAAATCTCTTAGTAGCTATCTAGCAGTGTACACCATCAGAAGTAAACACATATATTAATTTTCAAGACTTACAATGACTGAATCCACACCTTTTTTTTTAAAAATCAGAATACTTTTATATCTTCCTAACTTATCATAGTGCAGTGGGACAGCTTCCCCGAATAAACGCTAACTCCAATTTTTTAAAAATCCCCATTCTTTCTGTACTAACATTTCCTTTACAGAATAAAGCACTAGTTCAGACTGATTGACAATCACCAGATAAGGACTTTTGTACAAACCCTGTGTCGTATATTAGGACTCAATTTTATAAAGATAGCCCTAAAGTTTCCTTTTTGCATACAGAGGTTATACTATAGTATAATTTAGCAGTGAGAAAACTAGAATCAGTCCAAATTTATATACTGAGACGCATCCCATTTTTCAACATGGTATGTTGGTCAACTCATTGCACAGTTGTTAACTCATCTTCACAGTGAAGACAGTGCACTCACTGCTGATTTACACAGGACATTGCATCTTACAATAATTCATCTAGAACATTCAATAGCTCTGAAAGCCATCAAAATGGCTTTCAAATGCCATTTCCAGAATCTTTTCAGGGGTTTCTATGCTTGCTTTATATTATATCTAGGAATGAACACCTGAAATAACAAGTATACACAGGAAAATGAGTAAGTTGATCTCTGGTTTTGGCTCTCTTGGAGTATATTCACATCAGAACTGAAAGATAGGTGAAACTATTGGAGTGGAGAAATTGTTACATGTGGAATGTCTGAGTTTTAGATATGCCAACCCCATTACTATGTTTCATGCCTAAAATCATGTTCTTACTATTTCTTATTTTTTTGGTCATAGTCATCTTGTACTCCACAAGTGTATTAATCAGTAGTCTATATCACCTAATTTCAAGCCAATCTTAACCTCCTGAAATTCCATTCCCCTTAGAGCACATATGAATCACTTCAACTTAAGCACCATTTTTTTTTCTATTCTACCCTATTTTTTGGCAGTTTAAAAGCTATACATGATCATAGAATCTGTTCATTTTTTTCTCTAACTGAACTCACCTTTGCTACTTCTCAGCATTGGAGGATGTGAATATTTTTTGTATACATAATGAGCATCCAAAGACATGAAAGGAAACTTGTTGCAGTTCCTTCACCCTGGAACTTGAGTTAATTTTATGTGTTTGAAGAGAAAAGAGAATGTCTAAAAAACTATCTAAGCCACTAGGCTGGTCTTTTCAAAGTTAATAATATCTATAATAAGATATATATTTCAGTAGCTTAATCTTTAAACAGTCCAGAGTTCCTGTTCCTTGAATTCTGCTTGTCACACTTACAGTTTATATAGTTTCTTTCAATGCTTTTGAATCCAGTCCTTTCTAGTTATAAGTAATGTGAATAGCATCTACATATTCAACCAACTTAATGTGGCTTCTCAGATAATCACCAATGGCAAAAATGTACAGTGAAAATGAAGGCAAAGGAATTATTTACATGATTTGTAAATATTTACTGAAATGCTAAATCTAGTTGTCTTTGGTTTTCTTTTGTGGCCAGGAGTGAGCAAGATGAAGGTTCAAAGTGCTTAAAGCAGGCTTCCCCTTTGATTTGCCCAGAGAAGTTTGACTATGCAGGGTGCCCAAAAATGAGATTTGTCTGACCAAAAGCAGGTATGAACACCTGAGCTGGTCCCTTGAGGCTTCTTTTCAAGGTCAGTGGGAAAAATAGGGAGCAAATCTTCTCTAAACTGCATGTCAGTAACAGGTCTAGTGAATCACCTTCTGCTTCTCCCATTGACCTTAAAAAGAAGTCTCTAATGACTTGCTTAAGTGTATATGCCTACAGTTTATGTTGTAATGCCTGGAGTTGGTGAGATGAATTCCATACTAACCTCCTACTTTAGATTATTAAATTTAGGTAGTAACTTCATGGATAGCTCCAGAGTATCCAGTAATTAAACTTTTTTTTTCAAGTATTGAAAAGTATACTGTTCTGCTACGTCCTAGTCTTCAAAGCACAGTTCGTGTTTAGTTTTCAGGCAGCAAAAAATAATTTAGCAGATACATTTCACCCAAAAACTCATCCCATCTACTCCTTCCAGACCTGTAGCTCCTGTTCCACATCCACATCAGATAGTCATCCAGAATCATAGCTAAAGGTGATTGTCAAAGAACCTGCAGTTTCTGTTTAATGCTTGCATAAGATTCATGGCCTATCTGACAACACAGATGCAGAATTCTTGTCTTGCAGAGTCATCTTAATATCACTGCACCATCCAGACACATTTAAATTGTGTCAAGCCGTAAGTTTGAATAGCTCAACCAGACAACTCTCCAGGAAGGAACCAAGGAGCTCTCAAGCCGATATTATATTCTTCTGTTATAAGAGCCATCCTGGAACCAGCAGGGAGACAATGAGCAGGTCTTAGTGGTAAAATTAACAGCAAGACAGAAAAAAAGCTGAGGATGAACCCAACAGGAAAACAAAGACCAAGAAAATGTATAAGATTAGTTAGGCCAGGCCTGAGGAATAAGAAAGAACAGTGGCGTAGAGAGGCTACAGCCTGAGCCTGAAAAGCCGGTGATTTGGCAGCTCTTAAGATATGCTCCAGGTTCCTGAGATGCATCAAGGTTTCATGGCTGTGTAGTTCACTTGCAACGCCATGTGGACAGCGCCACCTGCTCTGTGAGGCCCCTATGATCACAGCCCTCAGCAGGACCATTAGCTCCTTCTGAATGGTTGGCTCTGGGATATTGGAAAAATTTTTGAACGCAACAGGAAAATGTTAGTGCATAAAAGGTGTGTATTACACCTGTACATTACTTTGCCTGGAAACAAGGGGGATCTTTGGAGACATTTGGCTAAGGTGTCTACCAGAGAGAGTTGTTCACAATAGTTTATGAAATTGGATGATCGCACAGACACTAGTTGTGGCAAATAGAATAGGAACAGAAGCAGAGAGGAGTTTGACCTGGACATTAGGAGAGAATATGAATTCTTTTCTGGTAGAGTTCTGTCTCAGCTCAGAATCTGTACATTTTGGCTTGAATCTCCTTCCAGGGCACATCTGAGACAGCAGTGTACTGAACAAAATGAAATCAAAGTTTGAATAAAGACATACTATATATTTTTCATACCCTTATAATAATATACTTTTAACATTTTAAAAGAATTTTGACAAATAAGAGATCACTGTTTGCTTATAGTCGCTCCTGTTTGGCAATAAGTATCAACAATCTCTTCACTGATTTTTAAAATTTTTCTTCTTTTTTCAATTATTCATAGTGCTCTACAAATCATGAGAACACCTTGTTTATAGAACTACCTCTCAAAAAGCAAGACAGTACTCAAAATATATATTCATATGACTCTTAAATGATTAGTGCTTCTAGTAATAATGTGAGCTTTTGCCTAACTATAATTTCACATAAGTGAATGACATACAATTAAAACAATGGCTATTCCAAAGAAACTTTCCATCTATCTGAAGGAAACATGTTTCCTGCAGCAGCTGGCAGCATATTTGGAAACCAGATACAGTTGCCTGGTGTGTCTGTGAAAGGGGAAAATGAAAATGGGACTTCTATTACTGCTACTTCACTGCTGTCATACCAGAACTCTCCAAGCACGGGAAGTGCAATCCATAAGTGTATATAACAGTTCGTTTTGGTGTTGATTCTTCTGGTTGTATTGGCAGTGAGACCTCCATGGAGCAGTGGCAGCAAACCACTTCCAAAGAGAAGCAGGAAGGGCTGCAAAACTGCAGGTACTCTGCATACAAGGTTCCCACCCAGCAATAACCCACATCTCATTGACAGGGGTAAGTCAGAGTGTTTGCTTCTTTCACTGAATAACAAAGATTCTACCAGGTTGATGTGAGAACTGGAGTAATTGTAAGGACCAGAAGTTTTATAACTGTTTGTGAATGCAGTGACAAACTGGAGCTGTTGCTTTGGACCACCTCCTTTAAAGAGCTAGTAGGGTTGCTTCTGCAATAATACAAGCAGCTCAGAAAATGCCTTGCTGGTTCAAGATGTAGGAAGAGGGTAAGGGTGATGTACATGCCACAGGTCTATAAAGATACAATGTGCCTTAAGTAACTGAAGGACTTGAGGTGCAGATCTCAGTTTGGGGAAGGAGAGTAGAGATGTACAGTAGTAGTAAAAGGAAATTTCAGTGACTGTGGACTGGAAACACTGACCTCAGAGGAAAATGGTTAAGAAGAGAGAAGTTAGTATGCTGGGATGGTGGATTAACATGCAGAATCTGCACTGGGGATATGTATTTTTTTTTCTTACGTTTTCTATAGAATATTATATTCTTTTATTAGACTTGACAGTTGTTAGAAGCATTCAGCAACAGGAATATACCCCTACTTACATTCAGGCTTATTTATCACACAAATTAAACATTGTATCACCAGTCTCTTTTTAATTACTCTCCCTCTTGAAATCTGCTGGCCTGATTTACAGAGCAGTACAGCAAATGCAAGATTACACAGACTTCATAATGAGCTGTAAGCACCTATAAAAATGAGGCCAACTTTATACTTGGGTATTGCGCAACCCAGAGCTAATGAAGCAGCCTCACTGCTGAACATATCCTGTATAAAACATTCATAACAAAAACTACATATTGCAGTGTGGAGGCTGATATTTTGAGAGTTTGGGGTTTTTTTTAAATCACCTACTTTTCCCTGAGCTTTGTAATATCAATGAGCACAAAAAGATTGCAAAAGACAATGACTGTGATTTTTGGTGACTGTAAGCACAAGTCTGTTTTATTTTAAATACCCTTTAATCTTTTAATTTATTTTAATGCCAAAATATTGGCACACTTTGTTTAAACACAAATCACGAAGATAGAAAAATTTATGAATACGGACAGAATAAACCTAAATATAAAACAAAATATGTTTGATAAGAAAGCTAGATTCTTTCTGTTTTGGGGGTTTTCCTTTGATTTTTTGATACTGAAAGCCTGTTTATTTATATTTTCCAAATTTCATAGTTTCAGGGGTCATAATGAAGTCTCTCTGCTTACTTCTGAAATCAGACTGTGAATCTTGCCAACTTGTCATTTCATCCTGCTTAAATTCCTGTAGGGCTTGCAGAGCTTCAGCACAAGGTTCTCTTTGCATGCATTTTTAAAACTAACAACTTACAAGAGGTACTGAAAATACCATTTTGCCCGACATTCAGCCCTAAATGTCAAAAATGTCTAAATTCTTCTGAAGCTAGTGAAGTTTAGACTATACTCTGGCTAAGTTTGGCCCATTGTTTTTGCAGAGACAAAGGTGATTTTGGTAGCAAACACTTTAGAAGTTACGCATAGCTTATAGTTCGGCTTTAGTGTTTGAACGCCCTATTCTTCAGGATGTGCTTGTTGTTTGAGATTGAAGAACTATAGTTTTAGAGTAAAAATTCACAAATATTCTGTAATAATAATATTTGAAGGACAAGAACATATTTTCCAAAACTTAATGCAATGCTGCTTGCAGGTTCCTTGAGAAGTGTACCAAGGGATTTATAAAGGCAGTTGCAGATCATACATGCTCAGGAGAACTTAGTGCTGAAAAACGATTGCACTATTCCTGTAATGTAAAGACCTCCCTGAAACTAGACATAAGTGTATTAATAGCTGTACCACCTCTTCTCTAAATCCAAACCATTATAAAGCACTGATATATTAAACTGTTAGAGAGTAATTAAACCATAATTGCATGATGAAAAATAACCAATAGAATTGTGAAAAATTGCCAAAATATTAATGCTTTGCTTTTTAAATACAATATAGCTATGTAATCCACTGGATTACAGCATCCCTTATGGAATAGATGGGAATTTATAGTAGATTTCAATTAACAATTTTCTTGTTTAATACTGTCAATTAAAACATTTAAAAATGTCTAAAAACACAGAACTTCAAAGTTTAGATAAAACTAATCTCCATTCATATCAGCATCTTTACATGTTGCAGTGTTTTATGTAAATCGGGCTGTATTTGCATCCTCAAAAAAGCAAAAAATTAGGCAGGGCTTTAAGCCTAATGGATTGAAACAAAAGATCTGACTATCTAAAGAGCTGAGTATAATTCACAGAAGCCTGAGAAGGGGCACTCCATCCTTACCCAGCTGCCAAAGCATAGAAATGTGGTATACTCTAAATTGTAATTCCTGAGCAGCTAGTGCACTAGTGGAAGATATCCCTGCCCATGGCAGAAGGGGTTGGAACCAGATGATCTTTAAGGTCCCTTCCGACCCTAATCATTCTGTGAGCCTGTGATTCTATGATCTGTATAAAAATATACCTAGAATCTTTCTGGTTTAAAAAATTGTCAAGACCTGTGTTTCTCCTTTGAGGAAACCTTGGTCTTCTGCTTAACCTCAAAGTACAAGCAGAATCCAATCCAAAGTCCTTCATCAAAAATGACCCAATTACATTAGGTATTTTTAAACTGGAGACTACCCTTACAGAAAAGATCTGGCTGAAATGTTTTAATTGCATCAATTATCTTAAGTAATTAATTAAAATGTCACAACACTGAGAGTTGATGCTCTCCAGAGTTCATGTATATGTGATCTCGGTTGCTTTAATGTTTATTTTGTATCACCCATAATCATTTTATTCAGACAAGCTGCTTCTGTGTGTATGTAAGCAGAACGATGAAAAATTTGTAATTTCAGATCATGTAAAATGGGAAGAACTTGTGCACAGATCTGAGAGCACATTTTTTCTCTTTTATTTTCATTTTTTATGAAAATAAAAATCTCCTAAATAAATTACTGAGAAGCCATGAATAGTGTGTAATCTCTCACTCTGCAGTATATTTACCAATCTTCACAGAGAATGTGTTTTAATTGTTTATTCAGTGCTCCATTAATTATCTCACACACAAGCTACAGCTTATTTGAGTTTTAGTTTAAGCTTTAGAGGAAAAAAGGAAAAAAAAGTGGCATCTTAATTTCCTGATCTCACCAAAAAAGATGTAAACTATGTAAAGTTCAACATAAATATATATTAACTTTAAACCCAGTGCTAGGTTTTGAAATGTAGTGCTAACTTAGATACAAAGATCACCAGGCACAATTCCCATAGGTCCTACAAGAATCAAATCATTGATTTAATTTCAACTCTTTCCTACAGGAATCAAATCTTATAATGAACACTTCTTAGAAACTTAAGTTCTGTCTCACAGACAATTGGGTTTGTTGTCACAATTATATTAGTAGGTTGACCTAAAATCACACTTCCTTAATCCACAGAACAAGAAGCCCCACTACAGAAAAATGAAGAGACACTGAAGGATTGTGAGGATGCGATCTTTTCATCTTAATCAAAATATGACCTGATTACACAATACATAACTATTTTTCTGATAAATATTTTTGAAAATATTTTGAAAACAAATAGTAGATGAAAGCATAAGAATATTTAAAGTCTGGAAGACAAAGCTGCACAACATTAAGCACAAAATTACTTATTTTCAGTAGTCAATATAAGTATCATCTATGAATAGAAAATATCTAATCTGAATTTAATTCTCAGAGCTGAGTACTAAGAGAGATGAAGGGGAAAAAATGAACTAACAGCTCTAAAGCCAACACCAACAAAATGCTAAGTTTTAACTTGGAGAAAATCAGGTTTCCATAAGCATGTGGAAGATCCAGTGATTATATCAGTTCATTTTACTGCTGTCTCTAATATCTGGAAAAGAGACTTTGATTAAGATGATTTTGACCTCTCTGAGAGAAATGTCTTGAGTATAATAACTGTCCATTCAGTAGTATTGTTACTAGCAGCCTGAATGTACTACTGATAACCATCAGCAGTTCAGGGATTAGAAAAAGCAATCTGAGCCTTGCATATGACAACATTGCACTTTTGCTCAGACAAAAAAGACTGAATAGTTTTTGCAAAGGGACTGCTTATCTTTGACAAACAGAAACTAACTTTTAATTTCATTCATCTAGAATGGGCCTTTTGATATTAGAAAACTCTTAGAAGATAATGAAGATTAAGAAAAATTATAGCCAGCTATTATGATTTTCTGCTAATTCTTGCCGAAATAAGCCAGAAAAAGTCTTTTCCAGAAAAAATCTGAAAATCATCGATGATATTGAAATTATTGGTGTTATTAAAAAAATGACATCTATAAAATGGAATGAAATTTTATTTTACAATTCACATTATTTACTGTGTTTTTTCAATATCAAAAAGCAACAAATAAATTTGGTAAGAACTCTGACCTTAGATTAATGAAGATGAACAAACAAACAAACAAAATATGTACTCAGAAAGAACAGTTTTTACTCTCATATATGCTCTTTCACATAAAAGCAGGCTTTGAAGGTTCCAGGTGAAGTACAGTCACACACTTACTCCTCAAAGCAAAAATAGATTAAAATTGCAAAATTATATTACACTTACATAAAAGAGGTTTTACAACAGCTCTGGAAAGTTGTCTCTTAATGTTCCCACTAGATATTACTTAACAGCACACTAGATTTTGCTTTAGTATTTGAAAATGTAATGATTAAGTTATGTGCTTTGTATTATGAAACTTACTAAAAGGTAGTGACATAACTGTTTCTTCTGGTCATAAAATTTGTATAGAAGTCCATATATTTTCACAATGATTGATTGTGATGCCTGTGTATGTAGTGTAGGTATAAAAGAAATATTATGGTCTCAGAAAGACAATATACCAAAAAAAAGGATTTTTAATTTAGCTGGTATTATCAGCTATATGTAGAACTCAAAATATTCAGGATCTTGGCACATGCCAAATTAAATGGTAAAGGAAGGTAAACAAATACTTAAACAACAGAAAACTTAAACAAAACAGTGAATGATTCTGATTTCAGTCATGAAATTTTAACTAATATTTTATCTAACTTCTAATAATTACTTTTGGACTATGTAGAAGCTTCTTTCATGAGTTCTATCCTCATATTCAAAATATGTGGAAGAATTTATTTGTGCACACAATCTGTACATTATTAAATCTGGAAAGATGATTTGAAGAGCTAGAAACACATTCAAATTATTTTAAAAATTAAAGTTACACTCCATGTGGTATTTGTTTATACTGTGAACAGATTAGGAAGTTGCTTCAGAATGTCTCATAACTAAAAAAACACAGACAAAAGGTAGATATGTTGACACTAACATGAGGACCCTTTTGGAAATCCTGTCTCGTAACAATGAAGGCCAGCAGAAACTCCATCAGAGCCAAGGGATTCACAGTCCTGCAAAAGTGATTTGAAAAAAGAATACAGAATATTACCTCTCTGGCATGTTTCCATATATAACTTTTATACTAGCACTGCCTAAATTATTTTATTCTAGGATGTGGCTCCATGTTTGTTATACATTCAGAGATCCTCCTTCACACTTACAACATGTATTTACAACATCCAGAAGAAAATAATAGCAGCAGTATATGTACAGGAATAACTGTTCCCACTGGCAAAGCTTTCTATTGTGTATCAGACAGCTGCTCTTTAAGAGCCTCGTTGTCTCCATTACAACTACTTGCTCTCCTCTTCCTGTCTTCAATTGCCTTTATCCCATTTTCATGTTTCTTTTTTTGTGACGGAAATTTCAATATCATCGATGATTTTCAGATTTTTTCTGAAAAAGACTTTTTCTGTCTTGTTTCGGCAAGAATTAGCAGAAAATCATAATAGCTGGCCATAATTTTGTCTGGTTTTCCTCCTGTGCTCTTATTAGCACGTACTTCTCTTTTATACAATCTATTTGGCCTTGTCCTCTGTTTACCTTTGTCTCTCTCCAGCGCTCCGCATCCTGCCTTCTATTTACACTCTTTCAAAAGGAATAAGGCTCTCCTTCCTGTGCTCCAAATATTCTTCTGTCTTCCTTCTAAAACAGCCTTTTTACTGTCCTCTTTTGCAAAGCATTACTATAATAGATTTCTCCCACAGTGTTTCTGACCTTTTGTTTTCCAAAATGTTAGTCTGAAAAATTGCTTAGCAGTGAAACCTCAAGGATGTCTGCAACAGTAAAATGAAAAGAACCAAACCTGAGTCCTTGACCCCTGACTGTGTATAATGCTTAGTTGTTCTTTCTCCCCTAGGCTTTGCCTGGACTGTTCAGACCAGTTTTCTCCAAAGCATCCTCACTTGATTTGGGGATAATTCATATCAGAGATCACACTGAAAAAGAGTGAGCATAAGACCACAACAGTGTTGGCTCTCTCCATCCCCTACAATTCTTCACCACCCCATCCTCAGTAAGCACAGCACCTCAAGGTCTGTCATAAACAACATCTTTATCATCTGCTAAAAGCAACATTTTGGTGGAATGTAGAACCTCCCTCACATTATTTCAAACACTTTGAACATAAAAGTAATTATGTTTTAGGGCTACAGGAGGACCATGCAGGCCAAGAGATAAATAGTTGCCCTGTTGTAGAAGGAACCAGCCTGAAGCAATGTAGGCGTAGGACCATGCACACAATTTGGTTTCAGGAACAAGGATATTTTCCTGACTTTTTTTGATTTCATTACATAGTGAAAAATTGGTTTCAGTTTAATTTAATTATGTTCATCTATCTCAAAAAAGAAGAGGTAGCAGTTAGTAGTCATAAGATAAGGTGAGCAAGTCGTAAGATAATGTTAGCAAAGGGAGGAGGAGGGAAGTTCAATAGCTCCTGTGAGAATACAGAAAAAAAGTAATTATCACCTATGAGGTAGAAGTGATGTTTGGCACAAGGGAAATCCTAAAATCTTAATCTCACTATACAATTCTTTTGCGGCTTAAAGTTATGAACTTCAAATCTTGGGCTTTTCTTCTAATGATACATTGAAAGTCCTCCTTGAAGTCACAGTTACCTTGTGAATGTTCAGCTGATGGTAAGAGAGCTCCTCCACCAGCTGTATTTATATGCCTTCTGCAGAGTCTGTTTGAAGATTCCAGTTATGTGGAAGTTATGAATCTAACAAGCTGTATGTTAGTTGAATATCCTGCTGTATATGTGATAGATAAAATTTGTTGTACATTCAAAGGATGATAAATCAGATGTAAAGAAATAAAGAAATATGAAGAAAGGTGAAGAAAGAGTGGAACCTGTTCCTAGATAAGAGTGGCAAATGGAAGAAAACCTCACCTCCTGCACTTTCTCATCAGAGAAGGGAAAAACAAAAAAAAGAAAGTTAGACCAAGGGAAAGCATGAGATAGACAAACTCTTGACCTATAAATGAACCTTGACTAAAGTTAAAGATACTTTAATGGTAGGCCTAGGGCTTGCAAAGTGAAGAGCTACACTTAAGGAAAGCAATTCTCCCAGGCACTTATTAATTACTTCTTCCTAACAAGCAGTAGAGAACTGTGAAGCACCATATGGCTTTGGAAAATGCACCCCATTGTCACATAAGGCAATGAAAACAAAGGAGAAACTTCATTAATGTATTGAGTCTGGAAAGTTTGTCAAAGTTTACTGAAAAGTTGTCCATTTAAAAGTATATGTACTCAACCTATGCAGACTAGTGGAAATATACTGCAAAAAAAATTTTTGTCTTCCTTAGTAGTCCATAAGATTACACTGAAATTTGCTTAAAGCACTCTATTGCTCACTCATGTTTCTGTAGATCATTACTTGTTACCTTTCTTTTTAATCCTTCATTCTAAAGAAGGTCAGAGTGAGCACCTTATCATATCAGTAGTACAGGAATGTAAAAACCTGATGGAATGTGAATTTAATCATTAAAAAAAAAAAGGACAGGTATTTAGTGGGCTTAGTTTGCAGCAGCATCTAAGGTATAGTACCCCTTAGATAAACTGGTCCTTCCCCTCTGTTCTGTCCTCAACAGAACTGAGGATTGATAAAGTTGTTGTGGCTTTCCCTACAGATATTTTTAATGAGGTAATTTTGTGCTTTTGAGCATAGAAATATAGAGAAACATTTTCTACTTAGAGAGAATGTTCCAGAGGGTTATGAAAATCCACTGAACTGGATGCGGTGTTGGATGTAAATGAGAGGACAAGAGGGCCTTTGTTGACACTACCAAGCAAAAGTACCTTAGATGTCACAAAGTATGGGGAAACCCAATTGCTTTACAGGTTTGATGAGTGCAAACTTTTCCCCTGCTGTTCTTATTCACAGCGAAATTTTCAATAAGCAATTTTTACCATTTCATCAAGCATGATACTGAATTCAGAGTAAAAAAAATAAGAAAGAGAGAACGCTGTGTTAGACTAATCAAAATAATGTCCTTATTATGATGAGCTTAATAAGCCCAAAACATATATTAATTAATTAGCTTTAAATCAGATGCTAAAAAAAGGAACTTAGTTCTAAGTGAGACCTCAGATTAACTAATTAGTTAATGTTTGCAAAGTGTGGTGAATATGCGGAAAGAGAGGGAGTTTGTTCTGTAGTGCAGGATCTGTACTTGGTCTGGGGGAATGTGGTCTCAGCTTAGGCTCTGCTTGTAGTCTAGGTGTGCGTATAGCAGAGAATATAACCTGATGATTATAGTCAGCTGCTGCCAAAACATTTGGTTCTGAGCTGAACTCTGTTATTCACATATTGGACTGGGAGCAAGTCCAATTTTTTCCTCTATTAAAATGGAATAGTTAAAACAGACTGCTTTGACAGGGCAGTAAGGTTCAGTTAGCTGATGTGTGTGATGCTCTTGAAAGGCCATGGAGTGATATTGAGTGTGAATTTAATCTCTTTATATCAATAGTGATCAAATGCAGTCCTAAGGACTGTGCTGATAGGGTTGAGGGAGGATTACAAGAGTTAGCTGTGGCTTTCATAATGCCATGTGCATGCGTGCAGTGATGTCTGTTTTGTTGGCATACCAAAATGCTTGGAATTGCAGATGTACAACTGAGATGAAGTGACCACAGTACACAGGGAAGGACAGAAAAGACTTAAAGCAAAAGAGATCAAGGGGGAGCTCTCAGGTACCGCCAAGAAGCACAACAGATTGAAAAATGAGGGAAGGCATAAAGTAAGTTGTGACATGGGAAAAGGCAAAGCGGGGAACACATACTTAATATTACTACAACAATTAATCTTCACTTTCTTCCTTGGCAAATGACAGCACATTAATAGAAACTGTTTTCTCTCTCAGAACTACACAAGGAGGAGAAAATTCATGGATATTTTACTGTTATGGAGTAATGTGAGCTCTTGTGAAGGATGGCAGGAAGTAAGTATTATCTGCTTGATGCTGCTATATAGATCAAAGACATTATAACAAAGCAGGTACGTTCATGTGCCACTAAATTGGCGCTTTCTCCCATCCAGATGAGAAGAAGATGACACTGACTGTATTTTGTACAAAAAATTTGTGGCTGCTTGTTCTAATTGCTTTCCCCTTTGACGATCTGCCTCTCTTTCTGTCCTCTCCTAGACAACCAGCAAATCTGACTCACCACTGACTGTTCCAGAACAGTGCATGTGGCAGAATTCACAACGACTGCCTCAGACTGCCTCTGCCCAGTTGAGGATACCTGTTCCTCATTGGATTTATCAGTGAAGTTGAAAACTAGCTGGGTCTCAGGCTCCTTCATGAAATTAACAAACAAAACATGAAATACTAGTGGTAAAACAGTGTTCTGTGATGCCCAACTGACAGTAGCTTGAATTCAAAGAATCCGAAGCACAGCTCTTTTCCATATCCATTTATTCACTTCCTTGTATGCAGTATCACAAATTTCTCATCGTGAATCTTATATTCTAAGTTTGATTTTCCTCACTGCTCAGGTTCATTGAAAGGAAGAAAAATTTCATTTCCCATCTACAAAATACTGTTCTAAAGTGTTTGTTATTTTAAATTCTTAAAATATATTTAATTTATTATAATTTCTTCAGACTAAGGAGCTCCTTATATGTTCAAATACAAAAAGGAAATTTCTATTTTATTTTGTCTATTTATGAAAACTTCGTACAATATTCCAATTGCACAGTTTATTAAGCACAATTACTAACTAATGAATTTCATGATTATTTCCCTTTTGTTGTTAATATTTACCTTTGCCTCAATAAGGGCTGCTGCATGCCACTGGAGGCTTTCCTTGATTTGGGAACAATCATTCCTGTTTCTATACTTCAGTATATCATCATTTGAAACTCAACAATGCCTGCAAATAGCATCTAATATGCATTATTATGGATTTGTCAGCAATTAATTTCATCTTTCATTTATCTACGTTTTCTTCTCAACTGATCTTTAGACCTGACTAATCTAATTACTCTTTTGTTCTTCAAAACTGAGAACAACTTGACTCATCTAAGAAAATGAGGACCACTGAAATGGCAATGCACAATGAAGCTGTGTAACAGGGAAAATAAATTCAAATTACTTCAGTATCCTTTCCTTGAAATTCTACCTTCTTATAATTGTTGTTTGGTTTTGTATTTTAGTTATGTATGTTCCAGCATATACTCAAAAGGAAGTCTATGCCATGTTCACAGAAAGTAATAATTTGGCATTCATAATCATGATTATGCACACTAGAAACACCAGCCAACTACAGTTATGAGAAAGTGCAGCAATATCAGGGATCCTTACTCTTCCATTACTTAAACCCAAAACTGTGAATACTGTAGTGGTCTGATGTGAGAGTCACAGTAGAGTGTGACTGTCTTCTCGTGCAGATAGAGGTGAGGCTGAGTATTTATTTTGCTTACCCATTCTCCTAATTGTGATGAAGGTAAGTTCAATAGGTGCTCTGCAGAGTGAAGGGCTCAGACTATCCTAGAGACCACACATCCTCAGATTCCAACTTCCACATGGCCAGCAGAGAGGTTCAAATACTCATATAAGGAAAAATACATCACCAGAGTTCCCATCACAGATACAGGAGAGGTACCAAAGTTATGGCCTCACCCTTATTACTCTTTTTCTCTTCTTGTAGTCTTCACCCTTTTCTCTCACAGTAAGCTCCTTGATTCCTACTCATTTACTCCCAGTATCTCAAATTAGCATTTGTACCTCTGCCTCTACTCTCTTTTTTTCTCAGTTCACCATGAAAATATTTCTCTACTTATTCTTCTAAAAAAGACATACTTCCCTATCTTTCCTTTGAAGAGTTAATCACTCCTTTGTTGTTGTGTGGCCCCAGCAACACTTGGTAAACTCAAAGAATCTGGCTAACACAAAGTCAAACATACTGCGTATGAAACAATATGAGACATTTTTTGGAACTAAGAGTAATTTTATACATTGAGAAAATACATTGAATTTTAAATTGGCAATGTCCCTTTACATAATTTCAGCTTTCCTTTAAATAATATGAAAAAATCTGATAAAATGCTGCTAGTGTGAGGTATGCTGTCAGGGGACATGACAGTGATAAGTCTTGAAGAGAAAGCTCAGATAAAGAAATTTGATGAAGCAGAGCACATTTTCTTTGTTTCTGCCTAATTTGATTCAGCAGGGGATATAAATATGGCTCTTGGTATCTGCGTTCAAAGAAAAGAAGCATAGCAATCCCTTCTCATAAAAAATAAAACTGAGCTGAGCCATTACCTTCAAACAGATCTGGAAGTTTTGATAGCTGCCTAGTTTTTATCTGAGGTATGCTTGTCAACCCCACATTTAGATCAATTTCATCCCAGTTTAGCTTAATGTTATAAGCAAGAAATATTTTTTAGGAGAACCAGAAGTCAGGTTCAAGACCATTTCTGCTTTTATCACAACTTGGCAGCTGGTAGCTAATTTCTTGGACATTTGGTCCGCAATACAACCACGCATAATTTTTTAAGTACCTTGTCAGGACAGACCCAATGAGAGAACAAGTCAATACACATTTTCAGTGCTGTCAGAAGCAGAGCAAAGAAGACTTGTATAGGTGGAGGGTTGTAGAATTGTGCTTTTTTTCCTCTGACACAGAAATGTCTCCCACGATACGAGTTTGATTTGAGGAATGAAGAATTCATTCTCACTAGCTATTGTGTTGAGGGAGAGATTCTCAACAATCCTCAAGACAGTCTGAGCAAGAAATATGTGTTGCACTCCAGATGATGTAATTTAAAACACAGACTATAAGAATCCTAGGGAATTTAAAAAAAAAAGCAGCAGCAATCAAGGAAATTTTAATAATCTACTGACAGCATCCACTGAAGCCTGAGGAATTTATCAAAATTAGTTATCAATTTTTAATATCAACATTAACAATTAATTGTTTAAAAGAAATCAATGTAACTCATGAAACAATACACTTAGCAGACCTGTCAGATATCACAAACAAGAAAAAAGGAGCAGTGACTATCTAAACCACATAGTTCACAGACCATCTTTAATCTAAATATTTTTCATATATGCTATTTCCTTGTGGAAATAAGCAGAAAAATGAAAAATACAAAAAAGGCTAAATTTATCTTTAATTATATGTGGTTTGCAGGCTGGGGACTAACTTTATGCTTTTCAATGTTTGCTTCCTTTTGTTGTCTTTTTTCATTGTAAAAATTTTAGAGAATTTCTGAGCTAATGCCACGCCTGATTTTTTCCAAAAGGCCATTTTCAGTTCTCGGTATGAAGCTTACAGCTGACTATCAATACCCTGCTTCTTTAATTGCCTATTTCCAGGGAATCATTGCTTTAAAAAACCACCAGGTTTGAGCTGAAGCTGTGTTTACCCATGGAAAAGAGAAAACACAGCAGCCACATAAATTTCCCATGTAACCTCCATGCTTGAATGCTCCGTGCATGAATGAGGTATCATGTTAAATTCCATACCTAAGTATTTCATCCTTTGCTGAGGCTGCCAAAACAAGTCAATTAATGCCAGAGGTGACAGAATAACCGATCCTCTAGAAACAGACAGGCAAACATCATTTCATACAGTCCAATATCACCCTAGCAAACTATGCAACTATGGTAATTAAATATTCCTATATAAACCCCATCTCGGAGGAAATTCTGTCCTAGATGAATGTCTTTTCAATGTCACAAGCAAGTGCAAAAAAGTCTTCCACAGCACTTTTTTTCATGTGCAGAGACAATGTACAGATGAAGTTCAAGTTGTGATTAACTCAATACTTTCTTCAAATTCTCCCATCCTGTTAGCTGATCCCAGCTGAAATGCACTGAAACTCCCCTTCACCTGCTGGAATCCAACCTACTGGAATCCATCTTCTGGTGCTGACTGCAGCCTTCCAGTGGAACAGGCACTATAATAACTAAGCTTGTGAAGATTCTTTGAGAAATCTCTTCAGATATGTGGACTGTGGGAACTCAGATCAGTGAAGGCAATGCTTGGCAGTACCACAGGGGGTCTTCTGCAACAACTCACACCAGCTTCACCCATTGGTTTGGAGAGAGAAACTTAAAAGATTAATCTGTCACTTTTTCTTTCTACCTATAGATCCTCAGATCCCCTGAACAAAGGCAAAGGAAGATGTGTGGAAGTGGCAACCATTTTCTACTCACAAAAGGGAGCATTGTCTCAAGTGGCCTCTGGCTATAGAGAAGCATTCATAGCAGATGAACAAAATAACAGAAGTAATTTGAAGGTAGATACACAAAAGAATGGCTGTGGCCTTCTTGATGTTAAATTTTTTACACTTAGAAGGTGGACCCTGAAGAAGAAAAGTCTATTACTGCATCTGGTGATGAATAGATTCCTTTTTATATCATTGCCTGTGTCTTATACACCTATTTCTGTACTGTTAATTGCAGCACTGGGCTTTGAGGCAAAGGTGAAATGAGGTCTCTTTACTAGGCTAAGTTTTGCTATAGCAGTTTCTAGCAGGAAAAAGTAAGAGTGACAGAAGTTTATTTCAGTAGAGAAAAAATGAAATTTAAAATGAAATTAGTATAGCAATAACATACAGTGTGTGAGCTACAGAGCTTCAGTCGCTAAGAGGCCTGATTCAACCAGGTACAAGTTCAGAGTGGCTTATCAGCCACTCGGTGTTTGAAATACCAGCTATTGTCATGGGAAAGTTTGACATTGCTTTAGCTCACAAACCTTGGTTCCATGGGACATATCAATATTGCTAATGAACTAAAATAAGAAAGACACCATGTCTTTATGTCACAAAGGGAATCAAAATGCAAAAGCAATGACAGATTATTAATAAAATTCATAATCCTGCAGAGACAAAGTGTATTTCTGGTAGAAGCTAACAGAATAAAAGAAGACCTAGAAATGCTTTCCTGTTTATAGGACAGTTGTGAGAGGTATTTTTGTCAGTGAACTCAATCTTTTCTACCAAAAATTAATGTTGAACTATTCTGTTTGGGAGGAAACCTTGAATGGAAATAGCTGCAGAAATCAGAATATATTAGCAATATTAGAATATATATATACTTTTTTTATCCCCCCCAACAGTAGGACTTGTACCCATTTCCCATAACAGTTGCAATAGGTATACAATTTTTATATAATATTTTTTGGAGTGTGACTTCATGAAGTTTTTTTTCACCAAATTTAAATGCAAATGTTCATTTCCTAAGGCAAAATGCATTTCATATATTTTGAAAGTTTTCTCGATGATACTTTTAAAACTCTCATTTTGGTTTAATCTGTTCTTCTTTGACTTTGCTGGTTAGCCCTAACCAAACTTAATTTTTTCTCTTCCATACATCATCCCTTCAAGTGTTCTGTCATTCTGGTACTCTTTTCTCTGCAAATACCTTCACGTCTTGAAGAGCAACCTTTTCTCAATATCCTGGTCTCCATCTTTGGAAATCTAAGTAGTGGTATCAATATCTTGTTCCATTTCTCTTTCCTTGTCCTTGACAATATTTCTAAACTTTTACTGCATTTTACTTTAGCGCTCTAGAAATTTGAGTTTCTATTCTTTATCTGAAAGCTCCTCCACTTTCTGTTTAAGCTCAGTGGTTGCAGAATGCAACTTTTGTTCCTCTGTAGTAGACCATTGTACCAACAAAATCTGGAGCAATTAAAATATGTACAGAGAAGGAACATGTATTTTTATTACAATTTAACATCTTTGCTGATGACGTGGACAGTGTGACTGACGGCACCCTCAGCACATTTGCTGATGACATCAAGCTGTGTTTTGCAGTCACACTGGAGGGAAGGGATGCCATCCAAAGGGATTTTGACAGGCTCGAGAGCTGGGTCTGTGTGAACCTCAGATAGTTCAATGAGGCCAAGTGCAAGGTCCTGCAGCTCGGTTGGGGCAATCCCAAGCATGAATACAAGCTGAGTGAAGAAGTGATTGACAGCAGCCCTGAGAAGAAGGATTTTGGGATGATGGTTGACTGAAAACTCAACATGACCTTGCAATCTGTGCTTGCAGCCCGGCAAGCCAACCATATCCTGGGCTCCATCAAAAGGAGCGAGGACAGCAGGTTGGAGGAGGTGACTTTCCCCCTCTACTCTGTTTTTATGAGACCTCAGCTGGAATACTGCATACAGTTCTGGTGCCCTCAACATAAAAAACAAGTCTGGAGGAGAGCCACGAAGTTGATAAGAGGACTAGAACACCTTGCTTATGAAGATATGCTGTGAGAGTTGGAACTGTTCAGCCTAGAGAAGAGAAGATTGTGTGGAGACCTCATAACAACCTGCCAGTATCTCAAGAGAGCCTACAGGGAAGCCAGAGAGGGACTCTTCCTCAGGAACTGTAGTGATAGCACAAGAAGTAATGGCTTCAAACTGACAGAGCGTAGGTTTAGATTAGATGTTAGGAAGAAATTCTTTCCTATGAGGGAGGCACTGGAAGACGTTGCCTAGAGAAATCGTGGATGCTCCATCCCTGGTAGTTTTCAAGGCCAGGTTGGATCGAGCTTTGAGCAACCTGGTCTAGTAAGAGGAGGGGTTGGAACTAGATGATCTTTAAGGTCCCTCTGAATGCAAACCATTCTATAGTTCTAGGAATTATAAAACTGCTCTGTTATTTTGTAAGAATTTTGTCTAATTGTTTGTCTGAAATGAGCATATGCAGAATCACAGATTCCTAGACAACTCTGTCAAAGGGGATAATAAGTCTCAGCAAAATTCAGACTGAACAGCATTTCTTGTCCATCCCATAACACTCATCTCCAATGAGTGAATTCAAAGTACTACAAAATTATATATATTTAGACTGGACATTAGGAAGCAATTATTTACCAAGTGTGTGGTCAAACACTGGAACAGACTCCCTAGAGAGGCTGACAATGCCCCAAGCTTGTCAGTGTTTAAGAGGCACCTGGACTATCCCCATAATAACATGCTTTAACTTTTGGTCATCACAGAATTGCTTAGACAGTTGGACAAGATGACCATTGTGGGTCCCTTCCAATGAAAATCTATTCTATTCTATTCTATTCTATTCTATTCTATTCTATTCTATTCTATTCTATTCTATTCTATTCTATTCTATTCTAAATGACAGTAGTCTGCTTCCTACTATCCTCAAATATAGAAGGATGATTAAAATGAGTAAGTCCTCCAGTGAATAAAGCCATGCTGATTCAGATGTGATGATGAGAAAAAGGCTAAGTAAGATCAAGAGCTTAGGACTCTGGAAGGAAAATGCAATTTTGCCAGTATCCTTAGGTCTATGTTAAGAAGAAAATAGCTGCTATGCTTACCCCAGTTTTTGCAGGATGACAGGAGTCTAGCCAAGGTGTGCTTTGCTAATGTCTTATACTTAGAAATAAAACACTGGCATATACTGCAGGTTTTAATGGCATCTCTATGGGTCCTACTTTAAATGTGTCTGTCTTTTATGTGTCCAGGCTACTCTAGCTATCCAAATTTCTTCACAAGTTGTGGTGGTTTGAAACTCCCAAGGATCCAATTTTTAAGTTCAAGCCCCCCTCCCACAGTCTGCCCCTGTGAGAGGGTTTAGTGATGGTATGGACTTGATATCTTTTTCACTTCATGTGGAGAGTTTTCAGACAAAACACAACCATTCGTTATTGGGGGAAGGGAAAAATATTTACAAAGGTTTATTTACTTACACCTATATATATATATATATATTTACATTGAATTAAATTCCTCTTTTCCTTCAATAAAAGTCCAAGAAAGAAAGAGAAAAGTCTTTCTGTCACTGCACAGGCCACAGTTCCTTCGTTTCAGTTTTTTGTGGCACTGGTTAGTGTCCTTCATTTTCCTAAGGCAGCAGATTTAAGTATGGCAGTCAGGATTTTGGTTCTTACTTTGTGGAAATTCCAACCCCGAGCCCGAGCCTTTGGGGGATTTCCTTGTAGATCTTCACTCCTCTTGGGGTAGAACATTGAAGGCAGCTTTCAGTTCAGTCTTACCAAAGCTCTTTTGCTCTGTCTCAGCTCGCTAGCACGATAGAAGCAGCAGCAGCAGAGGGCACGGCCACCTCCCACGTGTTCCATCCTGGCTCAGCTCTCAGGACGACTCCGAGTTTCTCGGCTCCTCTGTCTCACTCTAGCTGCTGCTGCATTTTGGGACTCCCTAAAGGTTTGGAAGTCCACCCCTCCTCTTCAACAGGTCTCTGAGTTTTGGGAAATTAATACAGTCTTACCCCAAACCAGCTCTGTTGAGTTTTCCTCTGTTTCGTTGCCAGCTCTCCCTCCTGCAGGAACATCTCTGCGTCTTTCAGCCGACTTCATGTTATCTTGTTGCTACTGGCTATCTTTTTGGCTTTCAGCCATTGCTGCCTCTGTTCAGGACTGCTCCACTGCCGCTTTCAATGTTTTCTGCTGCTGCTGACAGTAAGGAAATTCTTCCAGCTCTTGATTACAGGACCCGGTCCAGCTTTGACACTACACCGGGTCTCCCGTAGCCTCAGCTGGGGCTGGGGGCTCACTGGCCCCCTGCTTCCTCGTGGTTCAGATCGTGGCTACCAACCTACTAAAAAACTACTTCACCACCTTCTCTTCCGTTGCTGTGGGTATGTAATTTCCGTAGGGCGCATATGAACCTTTGATTGGTGTAGTATTATCAGTGGGGCAAACCATTACTGCCCCAGAGAAAAGGGTTTTCAAACCACCACACAAGTGCATAAAGAGAGAGAAGCACATTCAGCAAGCAGACTCTTTCTAAACCAACAGACATAAAATATGCTGAATCACTTTCCAGGGAATTTTCTCCCTTAACTGATTTTAGAAGCCTATTTAGGAAGTTGGGAACAATGGTAACAATAAGGCAAGATGAATCTTGTCCACCAGACTTGTGCTTTTGGAAGATGTACTGTCAATAAGTGGATATTAAAAGCTTTTGAGTGCACTGTGTCTACTTTGGACTCCTCAACATCCCAGAAAGACATTGACAAAATAGAAAGAATCCAATGCATTGCTATCATGGTGGCTGAGGGACTTGAGGACATGACAATATGACAAATGGGAAGAATTGAAGAGAGTTGCATCTGTTCAATCTGAAGAAGAGGAGGTTAGAGGGGGATCTAATTGTAGTCTTCAATTATGAATTGGATGGCTATGGGGAAAATGTATGAAAAAAGTCAGTATCTTTTTGAAAGTTCACCGAGAATGGAGTAGAGGCACCACTCACATGCTGCAGAAAGGTAAATTCCAAATAGAAGGTAAAAAATCCCCAAAAGAATTGTGCTTAAACACTGGATCTGGATGCCCAGAAAGGTTGTGGAATCCCTGTCAATTAACTCAAAACTCCTGTGCATAAGTCCCAGAGCTGCTCTGAGTGAGCAGAAAACTGTGCTGTGAGAAGTTTTGCCATGTCCTCCAAAAGTTCCTTCCAAGACAGTCTCCAAGTAGTATTTGGAATAAGATCATAGTAGCTGAATATCAGACTAACTATAAGTGAAGTAGCTACATTAATGAAAGGCAAGGTCAAAAACAAATGCATAGAGCTATGTAATCACACACTCTCTGTCGTTTCAGCAGGAAAAATTAATTGAATTTACTTTGAAAACTGGGTCAGAGATGAATGGCTTCATTAATAAGGCCCAGTTTATTCTTTACCACATCAAAATCCAAAGCTAAGTTTATCTACAAATAGTTTGGAAAAAAAAATCATTTTACACAAACACCATGATGAATAAAGCTCAATGGTCTAGAGAACAAAACATTCTCTGAAATGTACTTCTACATAAGAATATTTGCTGAGCTGGTAAAATATTGATTCAGCCTATGACTTTGACAGTGTTCAGCTTCAAATGCTCTGCTTCAAAGATGTGAAGACGACTGGGCAAGTCTAAAAAACCTGAAGGATGAAGAATTGATCAACCACTAAGAGACAGTGAATAGGTAAACAACTTGAAACTAAAAATTTTGTATTTGCTGTAATGCAATCACACAACATTTTCAATAACGCTGCTCTTTTGCATTACACTGATGTATGCTTACATTCACCATAAATTTAAAAAGAAAAAAGCTTAGTCCATGTAATATATTCAGTGAATACACTGATGCCACACTGCTGAGGAAATTAAAAATGTGGTTTTACTCTGAAAATAATCACCACTCAAAACCCTCCTGTTCACAGGATAATATTCTCATTTAATATTCTCATCAGATCATACTAATTTAAAAATGTTTTAACACTCTATACATCAAGATGCTGAAATTAAAATAACAACAGCAATGAAAAATTAGTTATCACTTAATGCCCTCAAAGTAAAACATTTGACCAACCAAGATTTTAACCAAAAAACATTCTTGACCAATAGTATCAATAGACTTGAAATTTAATTAAGTTTTTGCCAGTTAAAACACAGCATTTAATTACAGAGTTGGCTCACTGAAGAAGTACTTTACAGATAAATAGATAAATAGATAGATAGATAGATGTATACAGATGTGTATATATATATAGCATACATATATCTGTTGTTACATATAACATCTAAAGATATTTAATGTATTTGTCTCATACAGTTGCTGTAGAAGAGCATCTTTTAAGATAATATGAGCATAATCAAGTAACAAACTTCTGTTACACGGAATTTTTTTTAATATCTTGTTCTTTGAGTAAGCAAAATTCTGTGTTAGTCTGTTACACTATGGTTGCCACTGACTATTGTAGAAGTAAAATCTGGTCCTATTAGTTTCTGAAAATGAGCTGAATCATATGGCCTATTTTCTCTGAATTTCCTGAGCCCATCTCTCTAGGAACTCTAGAAACAGAAACACAGGATTGTACAGTACCACTGTGCTACTTTTGCCTGTGTCCTTTTTAAGATCTTTTCTCTGAGAACTTTACGTTTTTTTTCAAGCAATTTGTATCTACTGTGCTCCTATCCCTAACAAATCTTTTCTGCACATTCATTAGCATTCCTGATTATCTTTCTACATCTTCAAGTTCCTTTTCCCTTTGTAATCACCATTCTTCACGCTAAAAAGAAAATTTGTTACTTATTTATTCCTTGATTTAATGCAATGCTGAATAAAGAATAGCCAAATGATCTTAACGTTTGCACTACAGAAAACACTGAAAAAAATATTAATTTCAGTCACTAGTATTCACCAAGGTTCTCCACGTCAGCTGCATTAAACGTTTTATCTAACCCTTCTTTTACCGTTATTATTTTCACAGATTGCTTTTTCTGAGATGAAGAAGAAGAGCTACAGAGTTTTTTTAAGAAAAATGGATTATTCTTACCCAAGATTTATCCTTTCTGTACAGAAAAGTCTGCCCTCTCTTACTAACTCAACAACACATTACAACAGCAGAAAATAACTCCTCAAAGATAGTAAAAAAAAACTCAGAGGAGATTTCAGTGATTGTATTGTTGTATTGTTAATTAATGACTTTCAAAAATACCAGATCAGCCTCAAAAGGAAGTGTATTTTAAGAAGAAAGATTTACTTAAAACATTAACAGTGAGCAGGTAGGAACTTCTTAGTCAGTACTTTTTACTTCATAGTACAAAAACATGACACACTGGTAATGGTGTAAGACTAGAAGTGAATCATAGATCATCACCTTTTAAATAGTTCAGTGTCATAGATCTAGCTTACAACCTTAAAGTATTTCAGATTTTTAATATTCAAACAGGTTTTAAACCTAAAAAGAATAACATTTTTTACAGGAGGAATAAAAGATTCCTCTCTAGCCAACAGAAAAGCACTCAAATAAAACCCAGTCAGCTTAGAAAGGGAAGCTGGGAAAAGCAGAAACAAGTGTACCATCCAAAAACATTCCCAAAAAGCAGAAAAAAATTCTTTCTTTTTCATCTTATGAAATCGGCACACTTTTCAATGTAATGAATTAAGTAATATAAATGCCTTATGTCATATGTCCAAAGAACAGTTTTGGTCTTACAAGAAATAATTTGTATTTCTTGGCCTTTCTGTTCTGAGCATCAATTATTTTTATACCCTCTAAAGGGTATTGTCTCATCTAACTTAATCAGCTGTAAGAACCAAGACTTTCAACCTTAATCTATATAGCCTGGAAGTTTTAAATTCTGTGCATTAGAATTTGTGGATTATCTGTTTGTTAAGTAAAAGCTTACACACTTAAATATTAACAAGTTTGTCACCAATCCACTTAATTTAAAAACTAAACAGCATTTCAATTACTTTTATCTTTCGGAGCTCAAGAAATTGAACCAGATTCAATATTATAATGTAAAACATAAGACTTGTTTTGAACAGCTCATTTATTATAGTAAGTAAATCATCATTGTTATTCCAACTCCAGTGCGATCTCCAAATGGCAGGATATATTTAATTCAAGTTGATATTTACAAAAGAAATACCACAGACTGTAGAGAAGGGATGGGAAGGGATAAGGATTTCAGTCAGTTTCTTCCTGTAACTTACTATTCCTGCCTCACTGTAAAAAATGGCAAAAGTCACAGTGCACTTCAGATATTGTTTCTTGCAGCCATTTGGAAAGTGAAAAAGGTAACATAGCAACTATTTGTAATCATATTTCTGAAAATATTTAGACAGATGGTACGGTGACAAGATGTTGGTAACTACAGGTTTGAAGGAAAGCATACTTTCAAAATCGTCTTAGTCCACTCATTTACAACAGCAGCCTAGCATAAACAATATTGCACATATATATGAAAATTTCAGAAAAAAATTTTGCTTAAAAAATTCTTCAGAAATTTCCCTGGCATAGTTGAAAGCAGACATTGTTAGGCAGCTAAATTAACCAATACAGGAAATAATGATAGCCAAAGAATAGCCATGACATCGCCATATTCTTCTAAAAATTGATTAATAATGCAACAGTATAGTATAATTATATTCTAAAATCTAAAATTTATGTAGTATTTAGCTATATTGAATTTCATGTCATTTATATCCATTCAATGGATATTAAGAAATAACAGCCTATCTCTATGAAAATCTGTGATAATATTTCCCAAGGTCTTCAAGGATCACAGGATTACAACAGCGCGTCTTTGGGAAAGGGTCACTGCTGGAAGTGTTTGCCATGGAGCCAAAACCACTAAAAAAATATAAGAGATTTAAAAAAGGAAGATTCTTAGGGAACAGAAAAGATGACCTGTAAAAAACAAAGAGAACGGAGATCAATCAAAATTTCACATCAAAACATTTGCAATACCCCTATGACTGGAAGAAAATATCTGCAATAAAATGGAAAATTTTCACTGATGTACTAAAATAATTTTAAATATTTTTTTAAAGTATTTTACATTTTGGTAGTTTATCACTTGAAGTTATTTTATCATGTCAGCATACTTATGCTTTTATATCAACAATTCCATACTAACAGTAATGAAAATATTTGAACTTAGTAACTCAAAAGTGACACATTTTTCATATATCTGAGTACTCTTCAATTTGAAGTTTTGTGAATTGGAGGTATGTGGACAAGTCAGTCATCCTATGTTTGTTCAGTCACATGGTTCAAAAGCTCTCTTTGCCCTAGTGAAGATGCCTGGAATTTTATGAAATAGCTATAAAATAACTACATCATTCATTGTAGCTCAGAGCTCATTGTACAGGCTGTAAGTGAAGTCCATAATAATTGTAAAAACATGAAGCAGATCAGCAAATAATAGTTAATAAAATAAGCATACAGATATACAGAATTTCTATTCAGAATATCACCTCATATTTTGTAACTCTGCAGAACTTTATATTTGAAGTTTTGTTCTTTTCATTTCTATTCAAATTAGAATGTGCATTTCTGACACACTAATTTCAGAGAATAATGTTCCTAGGATGTATGCCAGCAGAATGATTTTGCCTGTACATTTTCAAGCAGAAACTGTATCAGGCAGACAGAATAGTATCAAACAAATCTGCAGATCTACGAGTACAAATGAAATGAATACTCTTGGAGATCTTCTGTCCAGAGTGGCATGGTTCCATTTGAAAGTGATAACTCCTTGTTCCTTACTGTGGATGTATCTGTGCTGTCATCAGTTTCAGAGAACAGAAAATAAAATTTCTGTATCTACTAATTCTTCCACTTGTTTTTGATGCTGCTGGTATTTTATACCTGCTGTGCAGGTGACAGTGCTTTGAAGATGGCAGCAGTATGGAATGTAAGATGGTACAATAGGAATTTCAAAAAAACATTTTTCTTTGGACACCCAAGCAAAGCAAAAAGCATGTTTAAGATTGCACATGTATGTTTGCTCAGCTACACAATATAGGCACTACTATGAACAATTTCATGTAGAGCTCGTGAGCACAAAAAAACACATTCACAAAGAGGGAGCAGTCCAGGAAAAAGAGTAATTGAAAACCTGTTTCATACTATTTCCAAATATACTTTGCACTTTAGAAGAAGATAAGTTTTAAAAAAAATCATTAATCCTCTTCAAAATGAATCTTAAAGATTTACTTTTGCTTTCTAAAGCTCTGGCAATTCCTTTTCCTTCTGTATTTTTTTATCCACTCCTACTGCATTTATTCAAATTTCGAGTTCCCTAAAGTCTTCTCTGCAAGCTTTCAACATCTTCTTCACCTAGCACACTTCAATTACATAGAGCTCATCACTTTACTGGGAATAGATATGCAGCATACTAAACAGGGGAAGAAAAAGACTTCTCAACTCACTGTCTGCTCAGTTGAAAAATACTCTTTTGGTCTAAACTTTACACCAGGGAAGATCTGCCAGATATGGTAGAGGAGCCAATTTAGTCTCAGAAAATTGTTTGAGACAGAGTGCTGACTTAATAGCATCTAAAAGTGGAAAGTACAGTGCCAGCAGGGATGTAAAAGTAAACAGGTGTTGTCACTGCAGGAGAAAGTGATACGCAATGTTATCAGTATTCTTACTGCCTTCATTTCCAGAGGTATAAGCAGACTTACGAAATTCCATGGCAAGGAAGAAAATCAGCAAGTCAGAGAGTAGAAAGACCTGCTACTCCCTGTTAAGTCTAAATATTAAGATATAGCCATTGTGTCACTATCAGCAAACTCAGATAAGTGTCAAGGTCGGCCAGGCATGATATTAATTGCTGGAATGGAACTTGGTAATCCAAATATGTGTTCACAAGGCTGGACAATCTGTATTCTAATATTCCTGAGTCATGAAAGCTTGATTTTGCATCTAGTATTGGATGGTTTGTGTTTATAATATCATCTGTGTTATTTTGCCAAATAGTGATTCATTTTCCTTTTTAAATCCTAAATTAAATGTGTTTACTTGTTACCAAATTGGGAACAACAGAAGATAAAGTAATTGCCTCAGCTGACTACGTTCTAGCATGATATAACTGTTTGTTTCAATGTGCCTATTTTCATTAGCTGACTAAATCAATAGATTGCCTGTGATATTTTCCAGCTGAACTATTGCTTCCCAACATACATCATACATGCATTAAGGACCTGCCTATTCCAAAGCTGTTGTAGGTTAGGGACTATCAGCATGTGCAGTGGTAGTAAATACAGTGCTACTTTAGATCTTATTTATGAAGTAATTGATTATTATTTATAGTTTGCAAGAGCTTGCATGGAGTAAAGCAGCATAGAATATTCGGATCCAAACACTTCCCTGAGACAGGCAGTGCTTTGCTTTCTTTTAAAGACACCTGAGTTTTTGTATCAGCCAGCAGCTAAACCCTCTATTTAGAAACTTTGCCAGGGAAAACAATCAAAATGATCAATAACTTTTCTATCTGTCTGAAATTTTGCAGGTTTTTTATGTCAATTTAAAGTCTTCTTTATTAAAGTTCTGACTGAGGTTTTAAGGTAAAATTTCAACAATAAAAAGTTGTATTAAGGTCAAAACTACACTGCTAGTAAGTTCTTTGAAGTAAATACCTAGGTACAGTGGAAAGAAAGTGGAATCTGTTTGGTCTATGGGGAGAAAAAAGAGCAAATATAAATAAATTTATCAAATATCTAGTCTTTTAGAAAATAAGAGCACAAAAATTCTACAAGTATACTCTGAATATGATTTACAGAAACACTTGTATTACAGCAAGACATATTTAGAATAGATGTTAGAAAACACCTTGTAATTGGAGACCCAGGGTCCAAACAATTGCCTGGTTGAGGAAACCCTATCATTTTGAAAATGGTTGTATAATAATTCAGGAATTATGTCAGGCTGGTGAGGATCGTCAATATCTTGATACTCCTTCCGTCTTATTTATATTATCCAATGAATAAACGTGCACATATGTACAACTATATATTGCTTATTCACATTTTTGTGAGAGACCTTTTTTATTTAAAGAACAAAACAGCCGAAGCACAAATACACTGATAACTCTGCAAAACCCTGAGACTCAATTCCTGACTTTATCTGATTAGTGCACTTTATGTTTTACAATCATGACATGAGATAGTAATTTCATAATTTGTTTTTCAAAATAGGTATAAAATTTGAATTTTCTGTTTAATTGTTAACCTCATGCCACTGTACATTTAACAGCAGCAATACTAACATGACTAGTCATGGCCACATATGACGTGCTAGTCTAACTTTATGTTAGTTTCACTGAGTAGTATCATGTCACCAACATGTCAATATGCTCCCTAGTGATTCAATCAGAAATTCTGCTGAAAGTATGATGACACAGTATGATCTACTGATATTAAACGGCATTACATACATTTTAAGAAGATAAGCTATTTTAACTGGTGATAAAACAGATTATAGAGGGTAGTGGGTTTCTGTGGCTAGGTTTTGGTAGCGAGGGGGGCTACAGGGGTGGCTTCTGTTAGAAGCTGCTAGAAGCTTCCCCTGTTTGATGAAGGCAATGCCAGCCAGCTCCAGGATGGACTTCCTGCCTCTGGCCAAGGCCAAGCCAATCAGGAGTAATAGTAACACCTCTGTGATAGCATATTTAAGAACAGAAGGTTGTTGCGCAGAAAGAATTCCAGCCAGGGAAGAGCGGAGTGAGAACATGGCAACAACAATGTAGACACCAAGGTCAGTGCAGAAGGAGGGGCAGGAGGTGCTCCAGGCACTGGAGCTGAGGCCCCTGCAGCCTCTGGTGCAGACCATGGTGGAGCAGCTGTGCCCCTGCAGCCCATGGAGGACCATCAGGGTGCAGAGACCCACCTGTAGCCCACAGAGAAGCCCATGCTGGCGCAGCTGGATGCATGAAGGAGGCTGTGACTCTGTGGGAGGCCCAAGGTGGAGCAGGGTCCTGCTGGAGACCTGCAGCCCGTGGAGAAGGAAGCCCACGCTGGAGCAGGTTTTTCCCAGGTAGGACTTGTAGCCCCTGTGGGGGACCCACACTGGTACAGCTAATTCATGAAGGACTGCACTTCAGGGAGAAGCGACCCATGGGACAGCAGTTTGGGAAGAACTGCTGCCCGAGGGATGAACTTATGCTGGAGAGGTCCATGAAGGACTGTCTCCCATGGGAGGGACCCCATAAGAGCAGAGGAAGGACTCTTCTCCCTGAACAGCAGCAGAAACAACAACTGACCATAACCCCCATTCCCCATCCCCCTGCACCACTGGGGAGGAGGAGGGAGAACATGGAAGGAAGGAGGGGTGGGGGGAAGGTGTTTTTAAGATCATTTTACTTGTCACTCTTTTGCTCTGATCTTGTTAGTAATAAATTTAAGTACTATCCCCACTTTGAGTCTGTTTTGCCTGATGCCTTAAGGTCCATCTGGTTTTTTGATTGTTCTAATTATTATAAGTTTTATAAGTAGTTATATAACAGAAGATTTAGAAGCAGCAGCATTTCACTCCTTTACCCTTAACACAGAAGCTACATAGATTACCAACACTCTAACCTCATTCTATGCTCCCCATATCAATTCTACCCCTGGATTCCATTAGAACATGTTTAGTCTCACTCTAAGATAGGCCTGTTCTATTTGGAGAATGCCTGTATCTTGGCCTAAACCACAGAGTACAGTCAAACTCTGGGTAATTATGTGCCCCCTGTACCCTGAAGAAGATGAAGATTGATGAAGAGAGGATCCCGAAAAGACCCCTGCCTCAATTCCCCAGGGGTGGGATGAAGGTGGTCCAGGGCAAAAGCCAGCGGGTGGACAAAACCTGGGATTGGACAAGCAGTATTATAAATTGTAAACATCTGTAACAGGAAAGGCACACGCATCTTGTAACCTTATGCCTCAGTGGCACAAATTAAAACCCTTTCCTTATCTCGCCTTCAAAACTAAATTTGTCTCGGAGTTTTTTCTCCCTGAATTTTTTAGGCAACATACCCATGATAGTGACCAGTAAGTGACCTTTCCCAGGTCTTATCTCAGCTCATTAATCCTTAGCTTTTTTTTTTTCTTTCCTCTGTCTAGTTGCAGAGGGGAGGGAGAGAGTGGCTTTAGTGGGTACATGGCATCCCACTACACAGAGCTATGTAAAAAGAAGTATAGAATATAAATTGAACACTTCAGTTATATAAATATTAATTTTAAAAGAGGTACTTGATCCTATTCACTCTCTAATATCTTTGGAAGACACTAACTATCATGTTGATATCACAACTTAAACTCGGTAAATCAGGGCATTCACTTTTATGTAAACACTAAATCGTTCACAATCTATGATCCTTATAAGTTTGTACGTTGATTTTGCAAACTTTGCAAAATTAATGCTTTCATCCTGCAGTCATGAGATAGTATAAGACTCTTAGGTTTTGACTGTCCATGGCTGGCTTCAGTTATCACAGTAGCTACTCCATTTCCTGAGCTTTATTAACTTCAGATTAGTAGTTGCATCCTGCTTGACTGAAAAGTAGAGAAAAGCCTGTGTGGTTCAGAAAAGGTCATCTCCAGTTTCAAAATACAACAATAGCCAACAGTTGTCCATTAATGGTACTTGTACCATCTGTCAGAAAACAATAGAACAAGCTGGATCTCTTGTTTTCCCTTGGGAAGCAAACATGGCATATGGTGGGATGATCCACATCTTTCATCTGTTTGGAGTTTGCTGACACTCCCATGTGGCCTTCATGCTTGCCTTTCCTTTCTGTGGATATCAATAAAAGAGAAGAAGCTTGCAGGCACTAGGACTGCTCCCCTTTCTGTACTCAGATGGGGAACACCCATCATTATAAACACCCAGTTCATAAGCACATTTGGGTACTATATCCAAGATATAGATAGAGCTACCAAACTGTAGATAAAATTTCAAAGGAAGCTAACAGGGAAAAAATGTTGAAAGCTTAGTTTCTCACTATACCTACATATTTTTACAATTCATGGGGATTGTTTTCTGTGTTTTGTATCCTTGAACTAGTGGAAAACTGACTGGAAAAACAGACTTACAGCTGTAAAGTGTCCATTCTACTTATACAAAATTGTTAGTAAGAAGTGATATAACCAAAGAATAGAAACTACTCTGCACATAAACCTTCAAAAACCAGAATATTCAAAAAGAGTGACAAAGGCTAAACAATAGCCAATACCTAAAAGCAAATAATTGAGATATTCAAACTACTGTTAAGATGTAATTCTTTAACAATAAGGAGCTACTAAGCCACTGCTTCTGAAATCTCAGAAAATCTAAAAGTCAAGTGAGTGTATAAAAGTCAACCAATCAGTTTCAACCGTCTTCAACATTCAATTTTTCTTCATGTGGGTGATAACTTTTCCCATGCAACCACTCCCATCCTTTATGGTACAGGGCCTACACTCTCCTAAACAGATTTTGAAGAAATCTTTTTTCCAAGTTAAGTATACAAAAAAGTATAGGGAAATTGTATGTATCTTTAGACAAGAAATTCCACAAACCTGGTAATTCAACCTTAGAGCACATCTACTTAAAACTCTTTTTAAAAAAATTATTGTTTTGAAGAACAGAAGGTAGACATTACTTTAAATTTAAGTTACAGTGCTAATATTTATTGGCAAAGACTGTCTTTCTGATGGTTAATACTGTTATTCTTCAGTTCTCTGGCTGCTTTTTTCCTATTAAACAGGCATTACTCAGCCCAAACACGTAATGTTTTTAAGAGCTGATTTATCCCTGTAAGTCTAGAGCCTTTGGTATTAGGAATCTTCAAGGACAGTCAGAACTAATTGAGCACATGTGGAACTACAAAATGAGTAATGTACCAACAGGGATAGTAGTTCTGAAAAGTGCAACCTGACTGGCAATTAAATACAGGTGCACGTCAGCTTTTTACTAAAGGTTGAGAAGTAATAGTCATGGGTCTTGTTTATCTAACTCATTCCTGATATCACTCTGCTTTGCAGTACTGAAAAAGCAAGCACCTTGAGGTCACCTAACTGAGAAACGAGGTTTCTTACAGTGTTAACATGCATTTTCTGAATCATGCAAACATAGTGTATTTCAAAGCGGTATGTCTGTACAGAATTCTCTCTGACAAGACCTCATATGAGTCTATACTAAAAGAAATGTATTTCCCTGATACAATTACATGATCTGATAGAAATCCACCCCACTTCCATAATTTATTCTCAATAACCCCTAAGAGACAGCATAAGCAAAATAGTGTGCATGTGAGAAAAGACTATTTATTCCTGTGGCATTTAAATATCTATAGGCGTTAAGTACTATAATGAGTGTTAGCAGAGGACCTATCAAGATAAAACAGACATCTATTTTTTCAGTTTCTATTACACTAATCAGCAAAGCTATTAATTTTCCAAAGTACCCAAGTGTGTAAGGTAGAACCAAAACAAGTAAATCGGCATGATTAATTGTAAAGATACTTCTCAAGGTGTATGTTGGCTGACCTTCATGATTTAATTGTCAGTGCTGTAAATTATCCAGTGTCAGATACAGAACTGGTTGGACAGTTGACTGCAAGTGTTGGAAGAAATTTTCAAATGTACATAATTAAGATAGGAATTGAGCACTTGCATTTACACGGGACCACACCTCTGACATTTGCATCATATATTTCAGCTCCCAAACATGGATTTTTTTACCTTCAGTTAGGTAACCAGATATAACAAGTACACTAATATTTTCTTTCTGAATTTTTTTATTTTTCTTCTAGAATGTGTTTTCTTTCATGTAAGCAGATCTCCAGGTAACAAAGTTGCAACAACTTGACTGAGTTGCTATCAAGGATATGGGTATCAATGTGCTCTCTAGCAAATGCTGGTACTTCTCCTTGTAATGCCATTATCCCTTAAGAAAATCTTATCTGGCATTTAAGAGAAAAGATGACTGTTGCAATTGAGTTTAATCCAAAGGTGAATATCTGTTTTGTGATTTCAGATGAGAAGAGACTGTAAATGTATCAAACCCCTCCAGATATGAAACAATCTAAATAAATAGGTCAGTAAGAATTATGCATATCTAGAATTTTATTTGTCCGTTGTGCCTTTCATTTTTAGTAATAGCCATCCCAAAGCCATAGAAAGATGTCAGTAAAAAGTAAAAAGTGCTGGATTAAGTATCTGTAATTTTTGTAACAACAAATAAATAACCAACATTTATGAAGTGAATTAGACATTTTAAAACACTAGCTGAATCTAGAACAATCTCTTTGCTGTCATTCTTCTCTAAGGCAAAAAAATAAAAAGCTTCTTAATCACCCTTAGGTTATTGTGGGGCCACAAATCTCAGAAGTGAAAATTTCTTCATGCCTTGAAGAACAGCTACCAGAAAAAAAGCATTGTTCTGAAAATGACCTTCTGTCAAGGATATATTCAGAAAGATTTCTGTACTTGCCTGTAAGGTAACGGGCAGGAAGAATTAGAGTCTTTTACTTTTTGAAAGCCATTATATGGGGAGAACTCTAGATGATCTACCACTTCATGCAGTGAGACAAAATTCCAAATTAAAATTTCCCTTCCACAGTTTGGAAGATACGGATTATAAAACATATAATCTTATACTATGTCTTCTTGTTCTGTTTCCCAGTTCCCTGCCCCACCTTTTCCCACTCCCACCTCCTCCCCTCCCCTTTATGCTTTCTTTGCCTCAGTAAACTTCGGCCAAGGCTTTTATTTTCTTACTTTCCAGGCAAAAGGGATCTCATACTCCTGTTTACATTGAACAGTCTTCTCTGGTTACTGGTTACAGGAAAGGAGACTGGTTGTTTCAAACAACGTTTCACCATCATTCACTAGATCGACAACTGAAGATGGCACACCCAACTGACATGTTAGTGTATCTGTCTTTTTTTACTCCTGAAATCACAGGCTAAGACATTCTATCACAAAATAAACCCTGCATATACGGCAATAAGGCAATGCCAACACATCTTTATACAAATAAGACTTCTATACCACTTCCAATTTTCAAAGATGCAGCAGCTCATATTACTACATTTCATGGATTCTCAAGAATTCAGACATTATGCTTGTATTCTTCTTAGTGAAAATGGTGATGGCAGAGACTAATAGTTGCCACTGATTAGTGCTCTATACATTGATATATATCAACTTTCAGGAGGACCTTATTGTGGCCTTTCAATTATTAACATGGGCTTATATGAAATATGGGGACAGACTTTATAGTAGGGCCTGTAGAAATAGGACCAGGGGAAATGGATTTAAACTAAAAGAAGGTCAATTTAGATGATGTATAAGGAAGGCAGTTTTTTATAATAAGGGTGTTGAAACACTGTAACAGGTTGCCCAGAGAGGTGGTAGAACCCTCATCCCTGGAAACATTCAATGTCAGGTTGTATGGTCAACCTGCTCCCTTCTCATTGCAGAGGGGTCAGACTAGATGACCTTTAAAGGCCTCTTCCAATCCAAACCATTCTATGATTCTATGATTTATTCTGAATTTTAAAACAAAAAGATTTTAGAATTCAAGAACATATTTTAATTCCCTCTGTATGCTTATGAGCTGTCAAGAAACCTAGATAGACATCTTTGTAATAACAATAAGTCACTACCTCATCATTGGTTATTCTAACCTAAATTTCACTGGAAATCCAACACTCTCAAATCAAAACACAGACACCATTCCCTTTCTTGTTGTCTAAACTGCATCCTGACTTTCGCCATTAAAGTTTCTTTTTCTTAGTGATGTTCACAGTAGGTAAATGCAGCAAAGAGAAATCCCTTATGATCTTTTTTGTTAGCCATCTCTAAAGGTGACTTGGTTTAGAATGAGATCCAGTTTGGGTGAAGGTGAAGCATGTAATAACAGACTTTAGGAAGATAATTCCACAAGGTACCAGGAACTAAATTTCTTTTCTCCTGCAGAAATCACAAGCATGTTTATGCATGTTAGAAATGCATGAGATTATGATCATGAAACCTTGCTCTCATATTTGATTGGCATTGCATCTGGTTTACCTAAGATCTTTTTAAAAAGGCAAAAAACTCATGCAAGTGATATTTGGTAAGGTAAAAAACAATTTCCCTGGTTCTCTGACAAAAAGTAGCATTCTATATAATGGTTCTTTAACGTGTCTGGGCAGTTGGAGTATATTACTTGTGAAAGGAGGCTGAGAAAAATAGATTTGTTGAGTCCAGAAAAGATGGTGGGAAGGCTTTAATTGCTGTCTTCATCTACTTAAAGGCGCATTGCAGGAAAGGCAGAGCTAGTCTCTTCTCACTGCTACACACTAAAATATGTATCTTCCCTTTTCTTGACATTTAAAAGATACTGCAAGAAAAGCTGGTTCGATTTTATCTCTGATCTTTTAACAGACTGCAGTCAGGCAAAAATGGTACCATAAAGAACATTTTTAGAAAAAAACAATGTATTTGTAAGGCCTAATTAATCCCTGTTCCTTTTATTGGATTACTAGAGCATGGAGAGGTATTTTGTAAGAACTATCACACAGAGCAAGGCACACTGAGTTATGCTGTTTGTTTTATTCGGTCTGCACTGGATACAGTAGTTCTGAACTATATCAACTAATGCATTAAAATGTATCTGTAAATCATTTTCAATAAAGTTACAACAGACATTACCATTTTTCTTGGTATTACCATTTTTCTTGGTAATACAATCTAACTTCTTCACCAATATCTATAAACCATGAATATCTTTCACAACCAAAAAAAAAATTGCTCTAAATTAACAGGCCTTTAAATTTACTAACCAACAAATAAGGTCAATAAAGCTTTATGAATAGTAAGAAAATATCGGTATAAGAACAGAAATTATAATCAATTTATATCAAAGTTCCAAAGTTTAGTATTTCATCCATAAACTTCTACAAAGCTTTTCAACAGGGTCAATGGTACGTAATTTGGGGGAGTATCTGGTAGCATAAACTGGCACTACAAAAATATGAAAATTAAACAGAACTCCTAAAGTGTGGGTTTAATAATCTTCACAATGCTAGGAAATTCCTAGATAGGTATTCCCCTCATGTGCCTAATTCCCAGTACCTATTCATAGCATATCTTTATGATAGGACTGGACTGCCATACAATTTTTACCTTAGGCTTCTACATCACTTCATGCCTATACTCTGCATGGTCAAGACCAGGATGACCTGAGATGGTCTTATGTTTTCAATCCAATCTAATTCTGCCTCATGACTCTATAACTATATCCCCTTTGCCCTGTCATTCTATGCAAGTTAAGCTTCAATCATATGTGGCCTGTTTTTTTGCAAGAACTTAAAAATTGCCTTGACTGGATCATTTACTCTCTGCCTGCTTAACTCCACTTGTAGTCATTTCTGTTGCAGTTGCTACTCCATTGCTTTCTTGCAAATATTTAATGGCACTCCAAAATAGCTTCTATATTTACTACAGTAAATATCGTCTCAATATAAGCATTTCCAGATCCTTCTGTGTGAACTATTAGAAATAAATATAGATTTTTACCAAATGAATCAAATGCAAAATACATAGTAATTTTGCCAGTCTACCAGTGTACACTGCAAACATTTTTTCTGGTGTCAGATCTCAGAATGACCTCACGGCTCAAAGGGAAACTCACAGGTTGTGAAATTTTTGTACTTCTCAGCACTTCAGTTGAATTGATACACATGTAATATATTTCATGCAGTTTTTAACTGAGGGAAAAATACTGCAATGGCTAAAGAATAAAACAGAGGACTAGATCTTAAAAAAAAAATAACTGTGAAGAAAAAGGATTGTTATCTCTTTTATTGCATAACAAAACTTCAGTTAGGAATAATTGCAAAAATAGACCAACAATGAGGGAAAAAGCTTCAGGCTATTTAGAAAATTCAAGATACCTGAATATTTCTATTGAAATCAATTGGAATAATAGAACCCCTGTCAAAATATGTTAGGATTCTTCAAGAAACTACTTTAAAAAGAAATGCAAATTCAATGAATAGCCTTCTGTGTAAAATCATCAGTTATTCAAAGAGAAGGTGAAGTTTGCAGCTGTTTTATGCAGTAATACATAATGTTTTTCACATATAACCAAGAGATGGAAACCTTGACCTCCAAAAACAGCACAGTTCAAGCTTAACTGCAGAGCTAGAACTCTTGCTCCATGGCATCAACACACACACACACACATTCATTCAAGGGGATGATTTCCTAGAAAACCTTAACACTGAGGTTGCACATGTCTAGACATGATTTTTTTGTTGTTGTTGTTTTTTCTTTTCACATTTTCCTTGTTTCTCATTTCCAGAATCCCATGCTGTTTGGCTAAGCAGTGATAAGGAGGATAGCTAGGAGTGCACAATCCGTTGTGAATGAAACAGCACCACAACTGACAGCAGGAACTAAGCTCAGATCAGCTACTTGAAAAGGCTCAATAGAATATCTTTAAGTTAGCCCTTAAATGAACAGGAGAACACCACTGGGGAATTAAAAAGAAACACTGTTTCCAACATATTGTCTGGTTTAGAAATCTTTAAGAGTATTAAAGCCATACACACTGACCACACTTTGTTGAATAGTAGGACACTCCTCATCACCACGTTTGTTGATATGCTCTGCCTTTACTTTTCAATATTATTATTATATTATATTAACTACTTCCTAAGTATATGCAAAAGAAAAAAAAAGATTAAACAAATTTATACTACTGCTTGAATTCTACTTAGGGCAATTCCATATTCATTTTGTGTGTTGATTAACTTTATCTCCCTGGTTAAGAGCTTTGCTAAAAATAGGAGTGAGAAGTAGCAAGAAAGTGATTCAGAAAAAAAACCCACAAAAACACGAAAACAACAAAGTCCACAAAGCCCTATGGTAACTCTGTCAGCTCAGATAAAAGGCTGAAAAAAACAACAGTGTATGATGATTCAGTGAATCCAGGTCTGCTTAGTCCTGGTCCCTTTCTCTGTCATCTACCAATCCTTTCTGAGTTTATCCAAGACTAAAGATTTCTGTTAAATTTTCTTTATTATGATTCTGCCCTTCCCTTGCCACTGCACTGATGCTACCTCTTCTTTCATACTTCTTGAGCATTTTAGCTTCACTGTGTAACACTGTCATTAAAACTAAATAAGAAAAAACTCCATGGGCTATCTTGAACTGCTACAATAATTTACCGTGAGTATTGCATTATATGTATTTTCTCCCAGTCTGTTTTTTTTAGTTTCCATAAAAATGTGTGTTTCAATATTGCAAATTACCTAAAGAACTTCTAAGGAATGTAGGTCACCCGTGTGTCAGGCTCAGAAAAATATCATCTGGAGGACTGGACTCTGAATATGAACTCCTCACTGAAATCACTTTTTAGAAGCTCTGAGGCCAGCTGCTTTCTCACAGTTTCCCTCACACACTGTTTTTGCTTTTCTATGGCTATCCATTATCCAGGCTTCCTCCTCATAAGAACCACACAAGAATAGGGGAGAAACTCTTGTGGAGCTCTCTGAATTTGGCTGAAGTGGGTGAATCCCAATAAATCCAAACTACTTTGGTCTGAAACCAATTTCTTCAGTGCAAATATGGATTAATTTTGTTTTTCTTGGGTGAAGGTTCTGGCAGACACAGATGCACAGAAATACATTCTGTAATATGCATTTTAGAGCAATCCTTTTATAGCTGATTCTCTTCATAATTATCAGTGCTCTACAAGTCTCTTGCCACTACATAATTTAAAGGAAATCTCAAGGAATACTTTAAGCAATGCAGGAGGGAGAGGACTTCCAAACACTGAGGTGGCATATCTGATTTTATATACAAGCATCTTTATGAGACAACTGAGATGCCCAGATTCTCAAGTAGCTAAAATATCAGTATTTAGTTCTGTTTCCATATCAGTATAAAAAAAAAAAGAAAAAGCACTGAGGAAAATAAGCAAACTCCCTTTGGGAAGCATAATCTAAGGAAAAATATGACATACAAACATTTGATGTACAATTTTCAGTGTGATTATAAATCAGTAAAAATTACTGTCATCACTTTATATCTGGAGAAATTGAAAAGAGCAGGTTAGCCTGTACATGGTTTATCTTTTCACACTTCTAGATTTCCTAGTTCAGGGATTCTCATCCTTTTGATAGCCAAGTCAAAGAATTGTCAGGTGAATCCATGTCTGCCTTGTCCCTGACCCCTCCTCTGACATCTACCAAACCTTCCTGAGTCTATCTGAGCCTCAGGATTTCTGTCACAATTACCTTGAGTATGCTTCTGACCTCCTCTTGCCACCGTATAGGTGCCGCATCTTCCTTCTCCTCCTCTATACTGTCACTTGTGGTACCATCGGTGCTGAAGCCAGAATAACGAGCCCATTGAAATGCATCTGATTATGTCCAGGGTCATTTTGATACTTCTCTCTGGAGCAGGGGAAAAATGCAGAGGCTCTGACACCAGTATCGCATAGAGCTAGCACAGATCCATGCAGCCATATCTTAGGGGAAGGGTCTAGTCAGCAGAAACCACTTTCATCATCTTTTGTGGGCTTTTGTATTTATGGAAGGACAGTAAAGGTGCAAGAAGCTGTGCAAAGTAGGCAGTAGGTCTTGCAGTAAAATATCTCCTATATGTTAAAACAATTTCTCTCCAGTTGGTTCACTGGGGAAACAAAATACATTAGTGTTATCTAAAGTCACTGGAAATTGAAGAATGCATGCCACATCAAAATTGCATTGTGAGAGTATGAGCATTTAGTGGACTTCTAATACAGTTCAGCTTACAATAAATTAATATGCCCCTAAGCAGGAAGTAGCCTTCCATACCAAGACTTTAATAATGTAACAGTAAAAACCTAAAGAGAAAGAGATGCTTCCTTTTGCTGCATGCATATTATAAGATGTAATTTTACAAAGAAGTACGTGACCTTGTCATGCAAATGGAAAATTTAAGCAGTGAAGCTGTAGAAATCCATGTAAATTAAAAAAAACTAAGTTGTTCAATTCAGACAGAATCAATAGCTTCCAGGATAGATGTTTCCAAGCTATTATGTTATATAGGTAATTAAAACTCCAAATTTCTAACAGCGACTCTTACAAGGTACTACATATAACAGTGAGCTTATAAAACAGACCTTCTGGTTTATCTGTTTGGAAGCATAACATAGAAAACACCATGTATTGTACATAACTCTGTATGATTTATATCATCTAATCCACTACTATAATACTCCAAAAGATGACAAGGCAGGGGCAACTATGTCATCCTTTTCACCTATCTGCCTGTTTCAAATAAGTGTAATCTATCTTTTCAAGGTATCTGGAAACTAAATGAAAGTGAGCATGGAACAGATGTCTGATAGGTGACTTCTCTGGCATTAATGCTTTTTACTTGGTGGGGAAAAGCAAGTTAGTTTATGCTTAGCTCCAGGGCTCAAGGGGAATGTCAGAGACTGAAATAGTTAATGATTTATGCATTCTAGGATTGTCAAGGGACTTTTTCAGGCTCTTGACTTTTCCATTATACCTTGATGGGCAGTTGGGCCCATCCCTCCCTTCAGAGCTGAAGGTATTGAACCCTAAAAAGGCAAGAAGATACCTCAGGTGGGCAGCTGGGCCCGCCCCTCCCTCCAGTGCTGAAGACGTTAAGCCCTAAAAAGGCAAACAACTCCTCACCTCAGGGGAGGTGCAAAAAGCATGCTGAAGGTATATAAACTGACTGGTGACTTTGGGGTTTGGGGGGGTTTCTCCTCCCCCCCACCGCCTGCGGATCAAGACCACCGCTCTCAAGATTACCAAGCTACATCCCTGGATCCACTGAGTGACCACTGCCCTCAAGGTTGCCAAGCTGCATTGCTGACTCCAGCGAGTGACCACTGCCCTCAAGGTTGCCAAGCTGCATTGCTGACTTCAGTGAGTGACCATCGCCCTCAAGATGGCTAAGCTGCATCGCGGGATCCAGTGGGCGGTGACTATATACATTTCTTTTTCACTCTCATCTTTTCTTTACTCTTATCCTATTTTCTCTCCCCTGTGCATTTCCCCCCCCAAAGGTTATCTTTATGTTGTATCGTTATATGACAACACCCAAAACGCTGGCTTACCTGATGATACAAAATTGTTAAAATAAATTTTGGCAATATACATTTTCAGGCACCGATTATTTAGTGTCGTTTCGCTTTAATCCACCCCAAGGGAAGTATTGATAAAAACTTGAGTTACCCCCCTCCCCTTTTTCCCTGGGGCGGGTCGTAACAGGGAAACACAAAGATGGACCTAGAGGGATAATGAGTACCACCTGCAGGAGAGGATGGGGCTACTGATAAGGGTCTGTGGACTCAACGGAGAAGGGTGGAACAGTAAAATGGATGACTTTGTGGCAACAGTGGGAGACCAGAGTGTTTTATTCAGGAGACAAAATTGGGCTCACTGAGCCATTCACACTGGGAAATGAGCACAGATGGCTTATTGACACTTTTATGAGGCACTCCAGTGACAGGGTTTCAACTTTTATGCAACTTCTGTGAGATTAATGTTTATAAAAACCGTTTCAGTAATGATCTATTTAATTTTTACCAAATTCACCCCAAACTCTCACTTCCTTCAGTTAGCATAGCTGAAGGCAGATGAGCTAAATACTGAAATAATTAAAAAGCCTTCTTGCTTCCCACCATCATAGGGTGTAAATATCACTGGCACTACTGGTAGTTTTGTGAACAAAGAATAGAAGAAGAGTACTTGGCAGGGAGAAGTTCTTTCATTATTCCAGTTTTTTGCAATACACGAAGAAGAATAGAATGAAGGGATAAATTTGGATGAACTAGTAAAGAAAAACTATTTTTGTCACCAAACTAGGTAAGATAGTGTTGCTAGAGCCTTGTATGATATAACAAAAAGCAAATTCTCTTTTAAATAGTCATCATTGTAGTCTGTACTTACAAAACATCTTCTCATTGTCAATGCTGCAGATGCTTTATATAAAGCTTGAGTATACATCAGGAAAATGAAGGAAAATCAGCTTTCTAGAAAAGCCTTACCTCTGGGGTAAGGTTTATGTGAAACCAGTAATTATGTAACGCAGCTTATTTCATTCTTAGTCAAACTGCTGAACAATTTTGCACTGCAACATTGAAGAGAGTAAGACAATAGAAGACTGAAACAAGAGGAGAATAGCAAGGAGCTCTGCTATACTGCAGCACCTCACTGGTCACTTCATGCTCAGTCTTTGCTATGATGGAAAATTCCAATCCATCTTTTTGTTAGTCCTGATGATCCATAGAAGTTTACAAAATAAAATGGTCTTTGGAGTGATGATTCACTTCTTTTACTTTGAGAGTTGAAAGACTAATTTGCAAGATACTGGGGTTTTTTCTCTTATTTCCAGATTCTTCAGAACCTATCACATTGTTTTTCATGTTTACTCTGTATTTGAACACTCTTTCCTTAGGGAATTGATCACAGATATTCAAAACTTGTAACACATTGCATAAATATTATGTCAGTAATTCCCTGTTTCTCAGCTGAATGAATATTTCTAGCAGCTAAAACACCAGCTTTTTCAAATTGAAACAATCTGCAAATATACGCCCTTCTCAGGTAAAGTACTAGTACTGTTATATAAAATGTGAATCCACAGCAATGACTATTTAGATGCTGTTTCCTAGATTAGACGAAACAACTAAGATCAGGAGTAGAAGTCTCTTCCTTTCATTTAGCCCTGTATTTTGACTGTCTTCATTTGTCTTTATTTGGTTCACTGAAAATACTTTCCTCTTACACAAAAAAAGCCAAAAAACCCCAACCAACCAAACAAAAAAACCCATAAATTTTTAATCTGAATCCTACACAGGTAACTGCTCTTGGTTTTTAAGAGAAAAAATTACAGCACCTTTCATTGAGCACCTCTATAGGCCTTGTTCATTCAGGGTTAAAATTCCAGTATCTTACCCAAAATTATTCTGTCCCAAGAGAGGAAACGTTATTTCCAGCATATGGGCCTATAGGACTCTTTAATATCAAAAATGTTACCAAATGTTACCAAATGTCTCCTTTAAGCAAGACATCATGCTCTTTGTTAGTGGAAGTACAGCAACTAAAGCATGTATGATAAACTTTTGGGATACCACTAGTTCTTGGAGGAGCATAACCATTTCTAATTGCTTTTCAAGAGACATTTATGCCAACAGACTAGGTCTATCCAAGCATTAGTAATGGACGTCTTCTATGACACCACATCAAATGCAACTGAAGTTGTCAGTTTTTATCAAAATGACAGTGGAGGAGTCTTAGACTGATTTCTGGGCAGCATGTATGGTAAAATAATTTCTATCCAAGAAAAGAATTAGATCTTCTAATCAAAGCCAGACCAGTGTATAAAGTCTGAAAAAATTCGCAGCTAATAAGGTGTATTCCATGTGGGTGAGGAGAATTACCATTACTCAGCAGTTGACTATACCATTAAATTAAGTTTAATTATAGCAACCTTGTTCATCCATTCTCACAGACACCATAACAAAACATGGCTGAGGGATAAAATAGGGGTTATTCGCACATTATCTAACACAAGCTGAGGTAATACATAATACTCTGCTCCCTTTGCCTCTGCTTAGTCCACAATATGGTGGAGTGACACACAGTACCTTTGCTAAAAAATTGTGTCCACTTAAAATCAAGGATCAAATGTCAAAAGAAAGAAAAAATGACATTGGGATTAAAGGCGACAGCTGAGTTCATAGGGTCTGTTTTCACAGGCAATTACATCATGCAATGTTTTCCATGAGATGGAAAATTTTAAAGTAGTGAGTGCTTTCCACCACTATGCTAATCATTACTGGGAAGCTGTTTCCAACTCTCGCCACTTTGACTGTTACACTGGTAAAATGTCCTCATGGCTACTCTCTTCTGCAGGGTACTTCTCTCTCCAGACAAATTGTTGATCTCTAATAAGAGAAGATACTGGTCTATAAACTAGAATCAGCATTTGTCTGTTCCTGGGTATTTTAGTTATTGAGGCACACCAATCTGCAGACTTTTAAAGATTAACTTATTAGTTAGTTTATTTCAAAAGCATATGTTTATACTAGCCTAAAGCCACCCTGGTCCACCCTCTGCTGCTCTCTCAGTGTAGAATACAGGGAAACAAGAATCCTAATTTCAAATTCCAGTTCCTGAAGAAGTGTTGCATAGGAACTACAGATGTTTTAATTAAACACGTGAGTTTGGTAGATTTTCCTTCAGAGATAGCTGGGATGAGTTATGCGTCTCCTAGAACACTTCCATCAACGCTGTCTCCACACAATCCTGAACATCCACTGGTCAGACTATGTGACCAATACATCTGTTCTAGAACAAGCAGCAATAATAAGTATTGAGGACATGTTGCTGAGAACACATCTGCGCTGGCCAGGACACGTCTCAAGGATGAAGAACCACCGCCTCCCTAAGATCCTGCTTTATGGTAAACTTGCCACCGACTGCTGCAAGAGAGGAGCCCCAAAGAGAAGATACAAGGACTCCCTGAAACAACATCTTGGCCTTGGCCATATTGATCATTATAACTGGTCTACTCTGGCCTCCAACCAGGAGGTCTGGAGACACACTATCTTCAATGCTGCTGATGCTTTTGAGAAAGCACGCAGGTTTACTCTTGAGGAGAAAAGACAACGCAGAAAGAATCGAGCCTTGCAGAATATATCTCCTAAGGAGTCTTTCTGCTGTGCATTTTGCAACCGGACGTGTCTATCTCATATTGGCCTTTTTAGCCACCAACGCACTTGCAACAAGCGTGGGTAGCACCCTTCCCAAATCTTCGTTCGCGAAGCCTAGCCATGACCACCATTGCAGAATAAAAATACCAGGTGGAACATCTTTGTTCCCTTGTTCCTGGTTTGATGCATTCTTCTGTAGTTAAAGAGTATTCGTTTTCCATATAAACCAGCAGCCGATTTTAGGTAAGAGTGTTTTTGGTATGTGGCATTAGAAAGCATTGCCCATCTTGCTGCAACACCTGGCATCAGGCAGGAGAGTCCTTCTAAAATTTTTTTTTGCAGGTTCAGTGACTTGAGGATAGATGATTTCCATGAGCAATCTTCACTTCCTGGAATTTGGACTCTGATCTATGAAGCTAACACAAGTTTCATAATTTCAGCCAAATCTTTGTTTCAGATATGCCATGGCAACATTCTTTTTACAGATTTATAAAAGCTATATCCTTTTGATTTGTGTAATAGAAGTTATAAATTCCAAAGTCAGTAATGCCATTATGGTAGGTGCTTTAGACAGTTCTTCCCGAGGAGCTCAGACTTCTAGGATTTGACTTTGCCATTTCCTGTTTAAACAGACATAACATTTTGTAAGGACATTCCTCCTTACAAAGCACTGATCAAGAAGCCAAATCATTTTCTTCTGTGATTGGAACAATAACAGAGCATTGCTTGTTGTCCAGTGAGGTATTGGACCTACAGACTAACAGAAAGCTTCAGAAAATGGTCGCAACGTTTTTCTACACCTCAAAATATTATTGTGCATTTGAAGTCTGCAGGCAACAGGCTTCACTGCTGACAGTACACAGATGGTATTTGAAGCTGTGCAGAGATTACAGTATCTGCAGTAAATACATAAGAGTTTTTAAGATACTAATTGGATCTGCTGCAATTTGGAAATTCCGATGTGACTGGGAATATGCAATGAATTGTGCTCAGGTTTCTCTGCTGTTAGCACTCGACAGGAATATTAATGACGGCAGCTAAAAGTAAAATCATGAAGGGCATGCCGCGGTCCTATCCCTGGATGATATATGTGTATACATATTGGGAAGTGTAATACTTTTTATCACCTCCTATGGCTTTGCATAGGCTCTTGTTACTTACAAAGAAAATAAATATTGATGTGTGCATTTACTACAGCCCCCCACAAGTTTCAGTCACATAAAAATGGGGCAATTAGGCAGCCAGATTCACATAATGCTCAGTATATATGCTAAGGTGGTTTCAGCACAGAATTTTCAAATAAATTTTTAAGAGTTCATTTTCCTTTCATTGTTTTATTAGTCTGAAGATTCAGTATATTTCTATTTGTGTTGTAATGGAAACCTTACCTACTAAACACTGAGTGCTGTCTTGATCATGGTTTTTAGTCTAAAGATTGAAAGCCTGCTGCCAGTAGTTCTAGCTTGCACTGATTAGGTTTGCTGTCTTCCACTGATCTAAAAGAAGCGAAGACCATTTTTCAACTTATAGACAAGCCTACTGTTTTCCACAGGCCTTTTTCCTTCCTAAACTTGGAAGCTTTGTTCTTATAGCACAATTGGGTTTCGAATCAAGCCTGTAAGACCATAGAATGATTTTTCTTGGTTTTGACAGTTCACTCCAGGCCAGGTTCTTGAACTGACAGAAAAAAATTAGGATGCTTATGCTGTGGGTTTTTTTGTTATGAATTCTCTTTCAGGCAATACAAAAAAGTATGAGTGAGAGAAGTGTCCTGAGAAAGCAGTAGAGTAAATAAGGCCTATAGCCAGAATCTGAGGCCCCTAATCAAAAGGAATCTAGGAATACAATTGCTGCAGACTCATTGTACAACCAAGGATCTACAAGTATTCTTATATTATCCTAATTCTCATCTGAAGATTTCTCACTCTTTCTCTAGAGATTAAGTAGAGAGTTCAAGCTCTTAACTCTGTCACCTGTATTACAAACCTAAAGATGGGCATCGATGTATTCCATTTAAGAAATATATGCCACGTTGGGAGGATGATTACTGGGATGAAAAACTGGGACTAGCATGAAATGCCTCAGAAGTGAGAATTGTATTCTCCAAGCAGGTGGAACCGAATATTGGGGTTGGAAAAGCAAACTTGGGCTCAAAAATTAGGAAAGAAACAAGCTAAAAGACATCAAATCTGAACAAATTATGTGAAGTGCAACTGAAGTACATTAATTATATTAAACAAAGATTTCTGATTCTGACCTGCAACGATCAGTTAGATACCATGCCAAAGCACTTGTCTTATACCACTTTCCAGTCTACATGAAAGACAACACCCAGCTGCTGCTCTTAATATTTCATTAGCCAAAGTAGCAGCTGTCAGCCTGAAAAGCTTTCAGCCCTGCTGATTGTAGTTGTTAACATGATGCTGTGTCAAACAACTCAGTTCAGTTTTGCATGTTTGTTTGTTTAACCTGGAAATTACAGATCTGAAAGCTGGCATTAAAACAATTAGATTAAGATTGAAAAGTGCAGCTCTCTGAGAGATTAATGCCTGAATTGCACAGAAGTTTCCTGATGAGCAATTCACCAGGATGGTTGTCCAACTGGGCACATACAAGAGCAAAACTACGCATTCCTGGTGAAGATTCAGATGCCTGTTGCCTAAACATTAGAAGGTTCCCTAACTACTGGGCAGGAGTTTTGTGAACACCTTGCTAGAGTCAGAAGTCTAATTTAGGCACTCGTGTCTGTCTGTATAGCTAGGTGTTTGACTCTTAAAACAAGTGGTTTTAAAGGGTGACAAAATGGTCAAAATCGGTTTCTATACTCTTTTCTGGAAGTAAGGGCAGTATACACTCCTTTCCAGTAAAGGGTCATACTCATGCTCCATTAGCAGAGTGTCAATTGCTTGGAGAAAAGACAAGGATGAGGACATATGCATTTTCCAGTTATCTACCGAGGGCAGATGTGCTAATGAGCAACCTTATAAATGCATACTAGAATTGTTTCTGTACTTTCCCTCCCTATGGGGCTCACTTGAAAGCACAACTAAAATTGGGAGTTAGAGATTTACCTTTTCATCTGCAACAAGAGATGCATACACTTATGAACTGGCAAAGACAACAATAAGAACCTTACGCATATGGAATATTCCCTTTCATCTTTTTTTAAGTGCAGTTGTGTAACAGTAACATCAATAGGACAAGGTTATATTAGGCTCCATGTCACAGGCTGTACAAGCCATTGATTGCTCCAGTAGAATTGTGGACAAACCTTCTGAGAAAACAGGATCTTGACAGTAAATATCAAGTGACCTTTTCTTTCCCCCCGCATTATCTTGTTCATAAATACCAGATACTACAATCTCTCCTAGGTACAAATTCAGGAATATCACAGAAGCTACTACTGCCAATTGGATACCTTTTGACTCCATATTTTGCTACTTTTTACTTTCTCTGACTGATTAACCTATAAATCCTAATGACATGTAGTTCATTTTCTACCAAAGTAAAATGGAAAAATCACATTCATTTTTCATGAGAGATGATTTCTTCAAGTTCTCCTGGAGAACAAAATCATTGAATTGGATTGTTTCTGCAGTCGCTAACTTATATAAGAGCTATACAAGTAGACAACATTTTGACATTACATTGTAAAGAAATGTGTAAGTTCAGCTTTTTAAGAATTCAACATACTCAGCATAAATAACTTAACAAATATTTAATACTGTTCCTCAAATTTCAACTATAGATGAATGCATCATTTATATGTGTGTGAGAGAGAGAAAAGCAGCTGAATAACTTGTCAAGCAAAATTTGGAGCATGTATTTTGCACTATTTGCCCAGGTTTCTTTAGTAAAAGTACGCTACTGTTCAAAAACAATGCCTGCAGACAAGAAGGTTAGAGAGCACCAAGATTTAGTTGACAAATACTTTGCAAGTGGATAGATGAGGAGCAGGGGGACTCTCAAAACTGCTATTCAAATTCTATTCATTAAGCTTAATGGAAGAAACTCCAGCCAAGGTATGAGCTTCCAGCCAAGCATACACAACTCCAATTATGTTCCCACTTGCTCTTGTGCTAGGAGCTTTCTTTAAAAACAAGTAAGCAAAAGACATAGCTGATAGGTATGATTTGATTGTTTTTACATAATAGCAACTTTTAATTTAGTGCATATTTAATTAAAAAAAAAAAAGAAGAAAAGAAAAATTTTCCAGCTGCAGAAAAGGTGAGAAAGGAGGGACATGCCAAAGGACTATCATGTCAAACTTCTGAATCTGGAGAGTTCAGGCTGTTTTCTTTTTTTTCTTCTCTGATTTATCCTCCATCTCAGAACTGCTAATAGTTTTCCTAAGCTCACAATGAATGAGAGAGACACATTCTTAACACCATAGTTGTAGCTGCTGAAGCCACACAAGGCAGCTTATCCCATATGGTCCCAGGTACAATTTCCTTGCCACCATTGTGTCCATGAGGTATGTTTGCACAAAGATGTTTGCATATTAGCAATTGCAAAGTATAAAACAGATGGATACAGAACTGTTACTGAAGACATAGCTTCAAAGATGTACCTTTCTCTACAGGTGACAGCATTTGAAATAAAAAAATCATCTGCAAAAATGGTTTTGCAGAAAACAAAATATTGAAGCGAAAAGGTAGAAGTGGGGATTTCATCCCCTGACGTGTTTTAGTATGGAATCAATGAGGAATTTCAACCTTATCCACATTGTCAGTAATCACTATGTGAACTTTTAGCATCAGACAGAAACAAAAAGAAAAATGCAGATAATTATTTGTTAGTAAAAGTAATTCTCTGAAGACCTTATTTTTAAAATCACAGTTATTAATAGCTACTCATTTCTAGCTAGCCTCCAATAATAAAGTACCAGCACAAGAAGTGTTGCAGCAGTTATGCATTATGCTTAATAAGGCAATGATTCTATCAACATCACACGTGTTGAGAAATACCTTATTCTGTATGCTGTACTAGTAAGATGAACAAGTTATTTTACAGATTAAGGTACTATTCAAAGGGATTGAAATTCTCAAATCATTCCATAATAAAACAGAATAACTCATTATAAATAATAGAGGCCATGACAGATTTTTCATCTTACTAATAGTCTGGCTTTTCAGACCAAAAAATTTATTACTCATATCAGAATTCAGTTACTGATAGGAATGCACAAATTCTTGCAGAGTTACAAACAACAGAGCACTTTCACCCACTTAGAGTGACATGTATCCTTACTACAGGATTACTTTGCAAGTTCTCAGTCATTTAGGGTTTTTTTTTTCCCTTTACAACAATCCCGCTCAAGCACACTTCAGTTAGTAATTTTTCATCTTGACTACTCCCTGTTGAAGTTTGAGGCAGGCAAGGAGAGATCTTTCTGAAGGACAGATGAGTACCCATTCTAATAATTCTTATATTTGAAAACTGGTTTTTTTGTTTGTTTGTTTACTATTACCATTCTATTAACGACTGGAGAGAGAGTTTTCTGAGGTCTGGCATCCACCCACATTACAACATCAGTGCAAATCTATCCTGTTCTAATAGGACTTGCATTAACATTTTAATTTTTCCTACTGCAGAAGAGGCATTTAGTTATTTATAGAAAATCTATCAATAGCACACAATTACCTTGCCCTAAGTACTGGTTGCCTCTTAAAATAAAAGTATGGCTTAATACTGTTTAGAGTCCTCATTGTTGAGAATAAACTTCATTATTGAGGGAAAGCAGATAGATTTCAATTCTAAACTTTCAGAAAAGAATTGTTGCTCATCTGTTCTGAGATTTTCCCAGGAAAACAAATTCTAGATGAAGGATTTATCAATTTTTCTCCAGTTGCTAATCAGTTAAATATGAAAGTGAATTATATATTTTGACAGAATACCAAGAATAAGGTAAATTCAACGTTTGTAATAATTTTTGAGTTCATATAGATATATGTACATATACATATATATAATCCCATTGGACAATAAAGTGCATCAACTTGTAAAAAAAGTTGCATGAAAAAATTGATTAAGGCTGCACATTTGCCTTCCTAGACTTCTAGTACTCTTGCCATGATTATATATCTAGCTGTCATCAAGTTGCACTTGCAGAGATGTCCTTTGCTTTGTGGAGAGATAGACTGCATGATCTAATAGGTCATTTTCTATTCCTAACTGCTATGGCTCAATGAACAATAAATAATATTACTGTGTATTTGTAATGTCTTTCTCCAGCAATAAAATATTGCCCACAAGACACAAACATCACTGAGATTGTGATATAATGCCTCAAATGTCAGACATAAGATCAATATATCAAACACAGTATAATTTTTCTGTACTGTGGGCCATATTTAACACTGCTCTTGCTCAACAAATCAATTTGGTTTTCCCCACAAATTAAAAAAAAGGAAACGCAAGAGTTATAAATCCTATAAACTAAGATTCTTTGTTTTCTGTTTTCCTTCAGAAAGCACGTTACAGATAAGCATCTCTGTTAGACACTGAAGAAAATAATTTGGTCCTAGCAGATTTACAGTGTTAAAGGCAGAATATGTATTCACAGCTGCCCAGAATGCATCTGAAATTTTATCTCCCTCTGTTTCACAGTTTCAGTCTGAGTTTGGATAGGTGCCTAGAGAAACTAAATGTTTTCCCCAGTGCGGATAAGCTGGAGCAGAAGCAAAGAATAAAAATTACATATTTGAGAACATCAGAGTACCCAACTGGATGAATCTATTGGTCAGATATATCTTTATGAAGATGCTGGGATTTTATTTTCACATGCCTTACTTAAACAGCCCCTCAGATAAATCAGAAATGTAATACATGGAGTGTTTTTCTATATTAGAGAACAAAAAGAACAATAATCCTTGCAGTTCATACTGTTTAGCAGTTCAATCAAGTCTCTAAATTCTGCTGGACAGATAAACGTATTATTTCAATTTTTAAAGATACAGAAAACATGATTATATAGTTTTCATTATTATCACAGACACCAAAATGTTTGCAATAATTCCTGGATGAAATCCAAGGAAAGTTTATACCATGTCTTCCACCACATTGTACCAGAATAAAATGTATAGCCAGCCTCCTATAAACTGTGTAATCAAAAGGAGGTACTATACCAAAAGCTCTTTAAATTTTCAGGTCCATGAAAGAAAAAAAAGTACATTAGTTTCCAGCTCTCCAAAGGGTCAAGAAAAAAAATTTCTTAATTTTTTATGAAATATACAACAGCAAAGCCTTAAGCCATAGAAAACAATGTGCTAATAATGCCAGTAAAATGACGAGATTCCTTCACGCCAGAGTTGAGAGAAAATACATCCTTCCAGACCTGGACAGGTAATTTTCAAACAGTATAATTAGAAAATGTTACTTTTTCCTATTTAAGATTTCCTGTAATGAAGCAATTTCAACTGACAGATTTATTTGCTTTTGCAGATGAATTCCAGCCTTGAATTCCAATACATATTCCTATAAATGTGTGATATTTTAAAATCAAACTATATAATTATCAGTCTAAATTTCAAGTAATTTCCATATTTTGAACAGAAAATTTCTTCTTCATCCTTCCAAGCAAAATTTAAGTCAAAGAAACTTCATTTAATGAATAACTAAACATCAGACATTGAGCTGACACAAGATAAACAAGAACATTCATGAAATGTCATTAAAATTAATGGAAAGGAGATAAAAATTTAATGTATCATTTAGAAAAAATTCCTTCAATTATTAACTCACTTCTAGTAATTTCCCAACCCTAATAGAATGAAATACTCTTTCAAATGGCATAATTACTGATGAACATTTCCTTTTTTTCATTCACTGAACATCGCATTTTAATGTCCTCCCTGTTATTTCTATTGCCCACAACATTTGTACATACTATAGCTTTATAAAATAATGAGATGAAGGCTTCTCTGTCCCATATCCTTCAGATAAAGTTTTTCAGAATACTAAGAATATTTTCTCCCTTTGAATAATGACATAAAATCATGGCCATATGTAGTAACTGCACCAAACCAGAGCTGAAATCCTCATTCTCTTTAACTTGAGAGTGTATCAGTTTAGATGAGCACACTACAGTTTCCCCACTTTTAGAATCAAGTAATAACATGGCATCACTTTCAGTTTGCATTTGTTTAGACTCTATGCTCTTCCATACAGGGAATTTTTTAATATACATGTCCCATGTTACTTTAATAGGGACTCAAATCTATATGTAGGTTCTAAGTACTACTGTAATTAAAAAATTTATTGGATTTGGTCCACCTTAAAACTCACCTAGGCTTGGACTTTGTCAGTCCTAAACCATGGAAATCTAGCACAATCCTGCTTTCTAACTTCTGTAGCCTACCTATGTCAAATTCAGCACACTCACTGAGTAGCCAAAAATTCCATCAATAAATTAGTTGATCGTAAGTCCTTTTGTTTTGTGGATATAACTGCTTATCTCCCATTTAATACTCCATTATAATCCTAATGTAACTACTATTAAAATGGAAAAGGCTAAAGAAGTCTATTTGAATAAAAATACTGAATTATTTTTATATAAGCAGAATAAATTTGTGTCTTAAGGATGGCAAAATTGTACAGTTATATCTTCTACTTATATTGATTTTAAATTTCATTGATTGGTTATTTCAAACTGAATAACAATCCTATTGAGAAAATGAATAAAGCTTATGCCAGTTTTCAACATGAGTACACCACTAATAACTTAAACTAATGATTTCAGTGAATCAAGCCAGACAGCTCCATTCTTAAGTATGTCTTTATGTTCAAGACAAGGGATTTTCCCTTAAATTTTTGTAGGAGTCCATGAACTGAAGCTAATGTTATAGTGTCTCATCCAGTATTTTATTCTGAGCTGTAAAAATGCCAGTATTCTTGAGTGACAGTATTCTGGCAGTCAATATTATAAAAATATATATTTTATATTAGTCCCAGTCTTCATAAGCCAAATACATCAGGTTGAATAAAGTTTGACAAAAAAATGAAGGGACATGCATGGTAATACAAACCTCATAGGGCAAGAATTATGGTGAGAAAGTGGAGGAAAGGATGGTTTTCACAACAAAGAGAACTTGAGGAAGCTAATAAAAATATCTACAACTAACAGATTAGTCAAACATAAAAAAATTGAAGTAATTCTTGGACTTGAGTGTTAAATGCAACAATTTAAATGCTCTTATTTTCCCCTTAAACTTTATCTGGGTATTTTTTTTACCAAATTTAGTAACACATAAGGCAACTGGCAATATAACTCTGTGGAAATATTAGCAGCAAACAGGCAAATATTGCAAATGGGTTCATAAAAACCTGCATTACAACAAGCAGTATATCCGAAACAGCACTTTTGACCAAAAAGAGAGAAAAAGAAAGTCTCTTTTTAGAGGGACTTCATATCACAGATACTGACTGTAAAATCCTAAGCATCATTCTCATAGCAGTTGCACTGCCTACAACTTCCAGCCAAACAAACTAAGCCAACATAGTGACTTTGCAAAAACAAGTATTTACTCCTACAAATGAGGAAAATTTTCAAACCCAAGTTCAAAACAGGCTATCACAAACAAAATAGCTTCTATCAAGATTCCTCTGAAGGCAAGACACTGACAATTCAGTCTTACCTTGGCCTATGGTGTTGATTTCTTTATTTTCTTTCCTAAACTTCCATGGATGCTGTGGTAAGGGAAAAAACAACAACAAAAACAACACCAACCAACCAACCAAAAAAAAAAACATGGAAAATAACATATCTGGTCTGATTTCAAGGCAGATTCATCTGATGACAGGAAGAGAAACTCAGAAGAAAGTAAAGAGAGGAAAAGAGCGATACTACTTCATGCAACTTCTGTTAATGTGCAGATTTAGGGTGCATTCCAACCTGGGTGCCATGCAACATGACTAGCAGCTCTTTTCTAGGGAAGATTTATACACTGTAGCATTTTGGTAGGGTTTTACACTCTTTCACGACAGAATTCTTTGTGGGGACATTAAGTTTTATCCCCAGAGATACCACTTGCTGTTTCATTGCTTTAGAAGAGACAATATCAAAGTAACATCTTTACACTTGAGGCCGAAGTTAATGAGATATTTTATAATCTCAGTTCCCAGGAGGGATTTTGTTCTAGTCACAGACCAGCTCCTGCTTGAATTCTGTCTTTTAAAGAGGTAATTTTTTATACCTGCAGTTCTACCTTCGCTGCAAAGAGAGTCATAGAGTCATAGAATCTTAAAATGGTTTGGATTGGAAGAGATCTTAAAGATTGTCTAGTTCCAAGCCCCCACCATGGACAGGAACACATTTCACTAGACCAGGTTGCTCAAAGCCCCATTCAACCTGGCCTTAAACACTCCCAGGAGTAGGGCATCCATAATTTCTCTGGGCAACCTGTTCCAGGGCCTCATCACCCTTACAGTAAAGAATTTCTACCTAATATCTAATCCTCCTTCAGCTTAAGACTATTCCCACTTGTCCTGCTGTTGTGAAAAGTCCCTCTCCAGCTCTCTTGTAGGTCCACTTTAGGTACTAGAAGGTACTATAAGGTCTCCCAGGAGCCTTCTCTTCTCCAGGTTGAACAACCCCATCTCTCTCACCCTGTTTTCATAGGAGAGGTGCTCCAGCCCTCTGATCATCCTCGTGCCTCTCCTCTGGACTCACTCCAATAGGTCCATGTCCTCCTTATGGGAGCTCCAGAGCTGAACACAGTACTCTAGGTGGGGTCTCATGAGAGTAAAGGCAGAGAATCACCTCCCTGGACCTGCTGGACATGCTTCTTTTGATATAGCCCAGATTGCGATTGCCTTCTGGACTGCAAATGCATATTATTGGGTGATGTTGAAATTCTTGTCCAGGAACACCCCCAAGTCCTTCTCTCCAGGGCTAGTCTCAATTATTCTCCCCAGCCTCCATTTGTACTTGGGATTGCCCTGACTCAGGTGCAACACCTTGCACTTGGCCTTGTTGAACTTCGTGAGTTTTGCACAGACCCGCTTCTCAAGCCTGTCGCAATCCCTCTGGATGACACCCCTTCCCTCCAGCTTGTCGACTGCACCACACAGCTTGGTGTTGTTGGCAAACTTCCCGAGGGTGCACTCAATCCCTCAAGCACTCAATCCGTCAACAAAGATGTTAAACAGCGCTGGTCCCAATATTGGCTCCTGAGAAACACCACTTATCATTGGTCTCCACTTGGAACTCAAACCATTGACCACAACTCTTTGAGTGTGACCATCCAGCCAATTCCACATCCACTCAGTGGTACATCTGTCAAATCCATGTCTCTCCAGTTTAGAGATGAGGATGTTGTGCAGCACACTGTCATATGCTTTGAACAAATCAAGGCAAACAAGGCCAGTCACTCTTCTCTCATTCACCAGTGCTGTAACCCCACCATAGAAGGCCAGGAAATTTGTCAGGCACTATTTGCCATTAGTGAAGTCGTGTTGGCTGTCACCAATCACTTCTGTATTTTCCATGTGCCTTTGTGTAGTTTCCAGGAGGATCTGCTCCATGTTTTCTCCAGGCAATGAGCTGAGACTGATTGGCCAGTAGTTACTTGGATCTTCCATACTTCCCTTTTTAAAAATGGTAGTTAGGCTTCCTCTTTTCCAGCCGGTAGGAACTTCACTGGGTGTTCAAGGCTTTTTACGTAGAAAGAAATTAACACTGGCAATTTTCATCCCAAAATCAGGTACTAATTTGAAGAAGGAGTGAGAGAGTTTAATTTGGAATTCCACGGGAAGCTAGAGATGACAGAAACAACTACTGTTGTAAGATTCTTTCAGAAATAAGCACAGTTCACTCACTCACTGTTAGGGGCCTGGCTTCAGAGCCAGAATACAAGTCAGGAACCACAGGAAAGCAACAAAGCACAAAGACCCAAAGGCTCACACCACAATCCTTATCCAACAGATAGGAAAGAACTCTTCAATGGTGAATGTATCCATTGTTGATCAACAGAGAACAACCTGCAAAGGGGTACACCCAATCGAAATGGCCTCACAGACAATTGTGCCTCTCACTTAGAGAGTTCAGATCAGGAAGGCACCCATAAACTCTCTTTAAATACAAACTGATTAATAAATATGTGCCTTCAAAAAATGAAGGCCATTCTCTGACCTCAGATTTTTCAGTACTTCACACTACTGTTCTCCACCAAGAAACAAATCTTTTTAAGTACACGCCTAAGCCACAAAGTGAGGGTGGTAAAAATGAGTATCATGCGTGCATTTCTGGCACCTGAGCATTGATCATCTGCATTGTTTACCTAAAGAATACAAATGGTTATTGAAAAGATTAGAAGAACCAGGATTCTAATAAAAGTTAGGGGTCTTGTTTCCAATAATTGCTTCCTGGTTACTCCTCTTCACAGAATGAATCACTTTGCACACTCCTAGACTCCTTCCATTTCTCTCAAATGCAAGAACAACATTTCATGGTCAGTGCTGAATGTGCAGCGATCTTCAGGATTTATGAGTGAGAATATCTGCCTAGAGGGCATTGAAAAGAAGAAGTAATTCATCAGTGCCACTAACTTCCTCATCTTGGCTTGTATCCAAATTTCTCACCCAAGTTTATAAGAGTTCAGCCAAGGACTTGAGCAGAAAAAATCAATATATTAAACCAGAAAAATAAATAGTGACTGCCTTAATTGTGTATGTGAAAAATCTATACTGACTAGAGGTAAGTACTTTGCAATATAGAATTCACTATACATCCCTGGTTTAAAAAAAATAAAAAAGCACTTGAATTCAGACTGGGGAATTCCTCCTGCCTCCTGTTTCCAGAATCTTGAAAGTTTTATTGTTAATATCCTCTATATCTCATGGAATAAGTGTTTTTCCTATTATCCCAGAAATACTAACATTTTGTACGATCACAGATCACCACTTTTTTCTTTTATTGTCAACATTTGCCTGCCCAGGATGATATTAAACGAACGTTGTCCTACTTGTTATTTCAATTCTGAATTAGAACAGAAATATGTTACAGCAAAGCCAGACACAGTTACTTGTTTTTCTATTTCTATTTGTATAAACCTCTTCCTGTCAGGAATTTAAGCTAACCTCCATTTTTTATATTTTCCTGTCACAGACAAAACATTTCATGGAACATGAACACCTATCATGAAAGCAGTTTAAGACAAGTCATACTTTAGAGAACTAGCAGATAATAGTTATCATAAATTAAGATAGTAAGGAACAATTTATTTTTGTTTGCTTCTACTGCTAAAGGTCTGTGCTATATTAAAAAACCCAACAGATTGTCTTCCCTGTTTAAAAAGTCATCTGTGGGAACTAATATCCACTAGGGAAGAGAACTCAAACAAAGGGATGTTCTGAGAAGCTGCATTGCAGATTTTTTTTTTACCTACTGAAATTAGCATAATACTGTGATAGAAAAGCTGAATCCTGTTGCTGAGATAAAATGAAATTTTCTTCCTACCTCAAGGGAGGAGATTTGTTCTTTAAAATCAACCTAACAATGGTAGTTCCAAACATAATAAAATGATTATGCAACTACCTTACTGAGGATTTCAGTCAATCATGGTCCTTGAATATCCCACAAAAATTATTAGCAGACTCAGGATTGCTAACTCTGGGAATTTCCACCATATTAACTAGTACAGATTAAGTTCTGTGGAGAATATGAATATATAATATACTTAAAGAAGACAGAATTTCTACCTCTACAGGTAAAGCTGTCATCCTTAGCTGATTTAGAAAATCATGAAACACTAGAATGGTAGGTAGATGATTTGAACTGCAAGTGACCTGTTAGATATTAATTTTGTAATTTGCCTGTTGGTACCTCCAAGTTCCAGAACCTCTTTAACAAGCTAATTCTTATTCTGCTTGAAAACAGAGTTGAAATATTGCCGAAAATTAAACTATTAAATTTAGAGTTTTCTTTTAAAAAACTTGCCTGATTCTCACAAGCTGCAGAAGAAATTGAAACTTCCTGGCAAAATGAAAAATCAAGGAAAAAAGAAAACATTTTATTACAATTCACCATTCACCTCCATAGCCTGTTGTAGACAGTCCGTGAGGTTTCTTTCCAGATTACTCTCTTTCAGGTATTGAAATTTCATGAGAATAATTGTGTAACTTCATAACTATAATGAGATCTTTCCTGAGAGAAAGAAGACACACAAGAAACTATTTCATAGACTGGAAACTGATCACTCTAATCCAGCTACGAAGAAGACGCTTAATGCATATAGTATAATCAAGTTACAACTCTCCAGTATTAAATTCATCCAAGATTAATTTCAAAGGCTAATGCATTCTTATTTGCCAAGACCTATGGGGGTATGTAGTTCTGGAACAGTTACTGGTGAATAAGAAATAAGGGTTTTGTAAAAATAGTATAATTAAAAGAGAAGATTGTTTCTTGTTCATTGTTTTTCAGATTAATTCACTTTGAGAACTGATTCCTTATAATAAATGCCATTATTAATCATAGAAGTTTTTTATTCCTTATCAGTATTTAAAAGCATCATTGACATCAGTCGCTTTGGCTTTCTCAGAATTTTAGATCTTATCAGAAATAGGATTACTGCCCTACCATGAGAGAAACTGAATTAGTATTAAAAAATACCAAACAACCCTAGTTCCTGGAAATTTTTCTTTTTCTGTTTTACTTTGTCCATATAAGTAACCCACCCTTATCAGTAAAGAGAAGGAAGAATTTCACTGACTGCAATTATCTTCAGAACACTGAATTCTTTCTACTCTGTGCCCAAGGAATCATATGGCTATGGGTGGAGGGGGAAGAAGGCAGAGTTCATTTCTGATTAGGGAGTTAGGGCACTTCGGGGGAGCAGGCCAAGCACTGGGATATGGCTATGACTCAAAGACGAAATGTGAAGAGTAAGATGCATTGAGCAGCTGGGTTCACAAAGAATGACTGCAGAGGCCTGCCCTGACAAAGAGAGAGGTTGATGACACCACACCAGGAATACACAGGTAGTATCAAAAAGTGAATTACATGCAAAATGCATAAAATGTAACAGAACTATTCTTTCCTGGAAAAAGTATGACATAAGAGTAAAATACAAGCATTTTGAAAACAGGGACTAAAGATGGAATAGAGGGGAGGGGAGCAGAGGGGAGGAGAGGGGAGGGGAGATGTAAAATGTGAGACTTTGACGTAAAATGCATCTTACCATATTCAAGATTCTGCCACACTAGTTTAACAACAAGAGGCATTTTTATATATCCGCAAAGTCAGTGGACAACAAGTGTGTTAACTGGTCTATATGTCTTTCAGACTGTAATTGAACTGTCTAGTGTAATGAATGAAGCATAAAATAATGTGCATTCAGTTTGCATTTGTTTATCCAGACTGTCAGCCTGGTTTTGGTTCACTTAATGTTAAAGAATTGTTTACAGGCAGATTTTTCTATTAATGTCCATACAGTTTCTTTCAAGTTTAAGTTTCCAATGCTTGGCACTACTTCAGACACAAGACTCATTACAGCACTAGGCTAATAATTGAAGTGTTTTTCTTTCTGTCATTGTTCTATGTAAATAAATAATTGGAACTATTTTAGAATGCCATGCATTACATTAATCATAATCTTATACACACAACTTTTCTCCTCACAGTAACTTAGTCTCTTCACTAAGTTTAAACATGAAACATGAGCCAACTGCTACAAAAATTTGCTTTAAACAGCAATCTTAACAAGTACTTCAATACATGAGAAAAAGAGGAAGAACTGGCTTTTTTTTCACTCCAAAGGATTCATTCAAAATGTTTTTCCATGTAATGAATGTTATTCTACTGTGTGACTTATTCCACATGAGTACATAGAAAATTCAACCTTAAGTAAATATTTATAAACAAATATTTTGCAATTAACACAGGCAGATGTATGTTTACTGAAGATATTTATGGAGTCCTAACTTGCCATATGTAAACAGAAATTCCACTAAAACTGAAATATATGGCCATTTTACCCTTTGAAAGTGAACCAAATCTCATGAAAGTCAAGAGGAAGCATCTATGGGCTTTCAGTCATTCTGCTGAAGTTTAATCAAGATTGCAGAGATTAATTTGGAGCTTACAGAGATAGAAAATTATCATTCCTGCTCTAAAATTCTTATGTCCCTAGAGCAATGCAATTTTTCTGCACATTCATAGTTCTAGTCTTCCAGAAAAATATTATATTTTCTGGCAGTTTTAAAGTACAGACATAAAAGAGCAGAGGCAGTTTTATTGCATGAACAACCTTAGTGAGAAGCCTAAGAATGGACCAGGACTGTTATCCTCTCAGTAAATACCACCAAAACTGAACATCCAGCAGTTCTGTTCTTGCAAGCATTTGGTTGAGGATTCTGCTTTGTACCAATTTATAAAGCACACACCTAAGGAGGGGAAAAAAAACAACCAACCAACCAAACAAACAAACAAAAACCCACCACCACAAACAAAACCCCCAAGCAAACAAACAAACAAACCCACAAACTCCACAGTGTATCCATTCCTTAAAAGCTTAATTTATTCCCTGATTACTGGTTTTTACAAGCTTTAGTTGAAAAAAATGAATCGGAAAATGTTTTTATATGTCTATGTATCTATTTATCCATATTCATATCATAAATTGGTTCTAGCTTTCACTTGATGAGTGGCTGAGATCTAGATTCCCAGTCTCCATTATTTCTAATTAAATAAGGCATCTAGATGATTAGGTCATACTCTTTTCTCTACAGAACCAATCACATGCTTTTTCCCAACACCATGGATTGTAAAGTCAGTGAATCAAGTGCCTCCTTTGAATTTCTGAAAAAATCTGCTGTCTATCTGTAGGCAGTCCTGTATCACTCTGCAAGTCCTGTATCACCAGCCTCATTGATTAAGACAGTATCCAATAATGCTTGTTTTTTATCAAATTCTACGTGAGTTTCAGATTATTCCTAGTCTTCTGCAGTTATATGATGAAGGGAAGGCAGTTCTAACAATGTTTTACCTCCCACTCTCCCTAAGCAGAGATGCAGACTTTTCTCTCCATTCATAGGCGAGTCCAAAAGAAAGTATTTCAGCCTTGACACAGATGTGTCATTAGATCAAAATTCCGGAGTGAATGAGCTGGCTCCTAAGTGGCCAAGTAAATCTATAGTTTACATGATTGCAACAGGTGCAGCAATCAGTTTAATATGAAGGAGGTTGGATGCCAACTCCAGAGAAAACTGCCATGTCAGAAAAGCTATCAGAAAAGGTCAGGGTGCACTCTAAAATTACAAAACAAAGAGGTATGAGATAACCCTCCCCTTTATCCTGGAACAAAAAAGATCTTTTATTTGATAAGCCACTTAGCCAACTATAATGTCATCTTCTTCCGACCTGCCTTAGACCATGCACTGAGTTTTATCATTTCTAGAAAAAATGCCTGCGGTTCATGATGATTGAGGAGTACACACTGGATCTTGCCAACTCTATAGAGAACATGGAAGCAAAATAAGAAAAAAAAACAAACAAGAAAAACAAGAACAACTTCACCCCTATAACAAACATCAGTAAGTATAAAACTTCTTTAAATTAGAAAGAGGACAAAACATGTAGAAGAGTATACCATTGCCTGTGTACAGCACAGAGGAAGCATTTAAAATTATCCAGAAGACTGAAAGGAGCTGTGAGCTTTTGAGCTACACCCTGGCATATTACACCATGCAAACTTCACAGGAAAGAAATAAAATATGAATATGTGCCTGTAGGCACTACAAAGGCTAGAAATGGATATGAATGCTTGTACACATATGCTACTAATGAGATAAATGCAAACACAGATTACCATTCCAAGAAAAAAAAATTCATACCTAAAAAGGATGTTGAAAAAATAACTGGACTGAAAAATGTTTATCTATTTTTAAAACATCTGTGATTGACAGGTGATGCTGAAATCTGGAAAAATTCCAAGAACATTTCATGCTAATGATTTGTTATGTGACACTATTACAACTGCCTACATATAAGCAGCAGTATTAAAACTCAGCATGGTGCTAAGTATATTATACTGCTAGAGATGACACATCTGTGTAGTACAATGACCTGGTTCCTGGTGTTACAGGAACAGAAATACCACTCGATAAAATTAGCAAGGGGAATTACAGAATGAAAGAAGACAGTAAGGCCAGAAGGGAACCTGAATGCGCCAGTGGGAATACACTCAAAATTCTGTAGCACAGAATCATCACAGTGAATGGAGCAGGGATTAGAACATTCGAGGATTCAGTCGAGAATGGAGTTTAGAAAACTGTACCTGTATTTTAATATTTTAAAACATCTGGTATCGTAATTTGTCTACTACATTACTGATCCTGATCCTGAAGGTGCAGTTCACTGATTGTTCATTAATACGTGGCTAATAAATCAATAAACTGCTTCAGTCCTTAGTTAAAATGTGTCAAGCAGATTTTCACTTCATCAAAATGTAAGTGCTATTGCTATCATTGTGACTCCATAGCATTTCTGATGTAAATGATTGCAAAGTGAAGAACAGAGACTCAGGCTAAACATTTTGGAGCAGCAGCAGAATCTTGTTCCAGACTTACTGTTATCTTATTATGACTCCTGAATTGCAAAGAACATGAGAGATTTTAAATAACTGTTTTCATTTCAGAGAACTGGGGAAAGTAACTAAGTCTTTACAAGCTAGCAAGTTCAGTAAAAGTAAAAAGTTGGAAAAAACTGCTACTCTTAGCACATGATCATACCGGAACCTGATATACCACCTTTAGCTATAAATGGCAAAGCAGAGTGCTATTTGGTTTCACAATTTTCTTTTAAGCATGGAACACTAAATAAATTTGGAATTGTTTTAGTCTCCTATGAAATATATTCATGTAATATCTAGAGGAAAATTCATCATTATTGCTTGGTTTTGCTCGCAAAATAAGACCAGAAGACACATGGATACAGGAAATCAGATGAACTGATTAATCAAGCCAGTCATTCTGCTCGTTACTACAGAACTGGAATAAACATGTTTCACTATTTCTTCCCTTGATACTCATATCTGCAGCAGCACACAATTGGTATTTTTATAATTAGATAAGTACGTTTTCTAAGAGCTAGTGAAGCCAGAATACAAGAAGTATGCTGACCAGCTGCAGTCAGTTCCAAGGCTCAGTAGAGCTCTAAACAGATATTAATTAATTATATGTTGGAATGCTAATAAGTGTGCTACATTTTAGACATTGATGGAACTTCTCATCAGCTTCTGCAGACACAGAAAAATAATTTTAATTGATAGTTTGAACTCTGCCACTAATTTATCGGCGGAGGGGCATGGACAAAGTGCTCTCAGACCAATTTGGTTGGCAATATGTCAGCTTTATTAGAAGAAAGACAGCTTATATACTACTTATCACACACAGATATGTGATTCCTTCCCAGGCTACATTGGATACACAAGGAAAACATACTGCATTGTGCAGTACTAATTGGCCCACGGCAGGTGTCCATAAAACTTGTTTACCTGCCAAGAGGACTCCTCCTTCACCTTGGCACAAGGCTTGCAGCCATATTAGTGGCGTAGTATTTTTTTACTATCTGCACCCAGCTGTGCCAAGGCAAAGGTCGCAGAAATGCAATACAAATTGTTCACACAATTTCTGTATCCCGACACTAATTGACAATGGAACTTAAAGAAAACCTTTTGTGATTAACTTTAGGTGCAACTGAGCTGTGCTGAGCCGTTCATTCAGACCTAGATGAATATTATGAACAAAATGCATACTAGGGCGAAAACATAAACAAAGCATGTACTTGGGCAAAAAAGTTTAGAACTCCAAAAAATTTTGCTGCTGACTGAATTAAAAGGACTACAGTATTTTATCTGTGGCTAATGCATTACTTAGTACAACTCTACAAAGTAGCTGAACATAATAGATAGGTTTCTTGGAACAGAGCATATACGTGCATAACAGTTCTTTATCCAGTGTATTGGGTCTGGCTGAGCTGGAGTTCATTCCCCCACAGCAACCCTCACAGTGCCATGCTTTGCATTGGCAGCTAGAAGGGTGTTGATAACACACCAGTGTTTTGGCTACGGTTAAGCAGTACTGGCACAGCATGAGCACTATAACACCCCTTCTGGGAAAGGACCTGAGTAGGATAGCTGACCCTAACTGACCAAAGGGGTATTCCACACCATATGACATCAGCTCAGATATAAGAGCTAAGGCAAGAAGCAGGAAGGGGGGCATTCATTGTCTCTAAGGAACTGTTACTGTGTGCTGAAGCCCTGCTTCTCAGGAAAGTGGCCGACCATCGCCGCTGATGGGAAGTAGAAAATAAACCTTGTTATCTTTCACTTTGCTTTTGCACAATCAAGCTTTTGCTTTAATAAACTCCCTTTTCCCAACCCATGGGTTGTTTTCCATCTTGCTCTCTGGGAAGGGGAATGACAGAGCAGTTGGATGGGCACCTGGTGTCCAGCCAAGGTCAACCCACCACATGCTAAAAGACAGTGGACATAAAGAGAACAATTAGGAATAAAAAGATTATTTTAATTACGTAAGACAGATTAAATGTTTGTAAAACATTTACATCATGACTCACTTAAAAGTGAGGCTTCATACAAAGTTCTTAAAACAGTGGGAAGATTCTTCTCAACTTCCATGAGCTCTGACTCAAGAGCTTGTACACCTTACAGAATATTTATTACAACCTTGCTACTATGAAACACACAAGTAGAAGCAATCATAAACCACAAACCTTTTTACTCATTACCATAACGTGAAACAGTGATTTTCTGCTGCACAGACCTTTGGCTTATTCCATCTGTTCCACTGTACCTGGAAATATGAAACCGGAACAAGGAAAAAGGTTTGCTCAGTCAACAAAACAGCATGAGAAGAAAAATATATGAAAGAGTTGTGCAAGAATAGAAATGACTAGCATATAGCCTTTAATCAAAAGAGAGCTGGACAGCAAGGGAATTTCCAGAAGACCTGACTGCACCTAATGATGGTGACACCTTCAGCAAGGGAAAAACTGACAAAACTCAGTCTGCTGGTCCTGGTAACCTTTGTAATGTCAATCACTAACATTTATGTTCCATGGTGCCCTACTTTTATACAACTACATTCAAAAATAAGCATGAAGTAATTTAGTTGTTTAGGATTTTTTATTGTTGTTATATCTTGGGGGTTAAATAACAAAGTATCACTTCAGCATAGTAAAAGAATATACTGAAAGTGCCATAATAGAAAAAATATTCTTATTATCACAGTATATTATGTGCAATACAAAAAACCCCATTGTTTTGAACAGGATTTGGAGATTGACGAATTCTAACAGAATTGCAGCTGAAAGAGAGGAAATGACAGAGTGTCTGCTTGTTCATATTCTTCCCTTATAACTCTTCCCTTATAACTCTAGAACTATTCACCTAAGAGATGGTATCATTAGGACAAAAGAGCATGATCAGATAAACAGTACTGACCAATTGTTGACATCACTGTGAAAATCATTAAAAATTGTTAAAATATATTTCCTCGCACTTGTCATTGCAGGAGCCTATAGAAATCAACAGAAGAGACTTTTTCTGAAAATTTTTAGTATGGAGTGTCAGACAGAAGGATAAAGGCATGTACTAAGTATCCTTGCATAATTTAGCAAAGGAGTATTTGTTATAAAGAGTAAGAGTAAAAGAGAACGAGTAGGAAGGATGGTGAATTCTATCCCAGCCTTTAGTAGAAGCATGAGCAGCCTGGAGTTTGCATGACAACAAAAGGACTGGTTTTGTACATCACATCATCCACTTCTTTTTTTTCTGAGTGTTAGGAAATCACCACTTGTTCTGTCAAAGACAATTAGGCATTATTTAGAACTGAAAACAGAAACTGAAATAAAGCACATCTTGGGAGAAGAAATACTGTTACACTGTTATGACCATTCTTACTCTGACATTCTCGCAGAAGGAAGCTCAGGTAGTTTAAGAAGATGCTTCCAGAGCAACAGTTATGTTGTCTTAAATTAATACAGAGGTTGTGCATTTTGACCACACTTTTCCCCATTTTTATTTCCTTTTGAGAGATTCTTTTTAATCCGTTCTTAGAATACTGGTGTCAGAGGCTCCTGACTTATTCTCAAGGTGAAGCATCCCAGTTTTCTTTCTCGTTCCCATCCTACGGCAATAAATGAGGTCAGTATGTCAGCAGAAAGAGAATTCTGGGTTTGAAGAATATTCACTCTGTTTAGCAGACACTACAGAAAACTATTAAACTGAAAAGGTAAATGAGACTTGCCAATTTCTCTCTTACTCTCTAATGGCAAACAACTAATTATTTTTACAGATAAATTCCTGATTTGTTGCCCTGACCTTACAGATATTTCAGAGGTCCGAAATGAATTTTCACATGAAAATGAATCTGCAAGGTTAGTGAGACTATCCATAAGCATAAAAAGCTGCCCTTAACAGTTCATCTGAAAGTCTTGGTTCTATATTTGAAAGCAGCTGAAATTGAACGGAAGAAAATGTGGTACTAAAGGTTTGCTTCATTTTCTGCCTGTCTCTTGCCAACAGCATGGCAAATAATAGTAAACACCTTCAAATTCTATCAGTACAGTGGGGAACTCCAAATGAAAATCTGTGAACTCTTGGTTAAAAATTGTGGAGGATGTTGGAAGATGATAATCCATAGGTAAGAATCTACATAGTCTAGTTTTCAAAAAACAGCTTCAAATTACTGAAAATCACACCAAGTTGACCATCAAAGCATTTATGATTAAATTTGTGTAGCAGACATCTGGAAATCAATTCTTTGTCTCATTCACACTGCAGACTGACTAGCTGAGCAGTAGAGATGGACAATTACTGCTTGTACACCTTCCTTACAAATCTTAATTTTCCTCTGTTCCCCAATTAGAAAAAAATACTGAAGTATTCATCTATTTTCACTGATTTTGCTTCTTGATTGCAAGATATGTTGCTGAAGAAAAATTCTGATGATCAAAGTCACTCAAATAATTGGGTCAAGAAATGCATACGTAGGGTTTGGGATGCTACAGATTTTCACTAGGAAAATGCATCTTCAACTATGCCTTGTTTATTCTCATGGTCCATAATAGAATGTATCACTGAGAATTATTACTTCAAAGCACAGTGCTTCTAATGAACCTTTTTCTTCTCTCAGGAAATGAAGTGTTTTCTCAATAAAAACCAAAAAGTTTCTGAGAGATGTGTGTGCTAATTATAACAAATTTCTTTCAACTAGACAACCACCATCAACAGCAGAGGCTTCAGCTGACTGAGCAAGAAATCTGAAAGTGTGCAGAATAAATCACAGCAAAGGAATAATGGTGGACAGTAGATGCTGGAATATCAGTCCCATCAGCATGGCTACTTAGATGACATTAATGCTCTTAGCAAAACAAGAGACAAAGTTTATAGGAGGTATCTGTTTATCACACCTGGAACAGATTCAGCCTTCAAATCTTACAATAAATGTAAGATCTCTTCACAACAAAATATAGAAGAAGAGACAAAATACGGGCACACAAAAATTACAGCACAGAAAGAAGTCAGTCCTGGAGAAGAAAGTTTCCCAGTAAGGTAACAATGTTAAAATAATAAAACTTCATAATGTATCACCTGGCAAAACGAGGTGACAGTAACATACACATTCCAAAGACAGAAAGATTAGCAGATACAGTCAGCAAAGAAGAATAAAAGGAAAGGTCAGAATAAAATAAGTGAGATCCAGCTGAAACTTTCCTTGTAGTAGGAAAATTTATATATCTCTACTATGTAGAGGCTTTGTTATAAAGTTCAGCTTGTGAGAAATAAAGAATCGGTTTTATTACAAGCAAATGAATTTAGCAAATCACTAACATAAGAGTTTTTCTTTACTAACCTATAGGGCGTATCGCGGAGCTGTAAGACACCGGATTCAGCCTGGAACCGGTGTCAGGGAAACATGCGAACGGGAATAGGGAACTGTAAATGAATATTGGTAAGGAAACCCCTTATACCACATGGCTGGTCCTGGAAGCTGCCATGCTGCTGGACACTCCACCTCCCAGCACGACACAGCCAACCAGAAAGAGGGGAACGCCTCTTCTATGACGTAAACGGGGTTGAACCTTAAGAATGTTTAAAAAGCGGGACTTTTGAATTGAAGGGTGTGTTCCTGGGAATCCTGCGTGCCTAGGACACCCAACATGTGTTGCAATTTTTCCTTTTCGTTTTATTCCTTTTGTTCTGCAAACTTTTGCCGTCTTTTTAAATTCAATAAATGAGATTTTTCTCACAAGCTTAACAACTCATGCTGTCATTTTTCCCACCTTGAGTGCACTTACTAGTTTCCCTTTTCCAGTCATATATCCCGATAAAATGACAACAAAATGAAGTCTCATAAAAAGAAACTACCAGTGTTATATTTGATACAAATTTTCCAGAAATTTCAGAAGATCTAAGATGAGAACTGAAAGACTGACAAATAGAAAACGTGATATTTATATCTCGTTACTTTATAAAACTACTTTCAAAAAAGAACCCAAAAAATAGATTGTTTAAAAAAGGCTTTCCCATGTAAGCATAATCCAGAAAAAAAGTGTATTTAATTATTTGTTCTGACTGTGTTCTGATGTTAGTTAAAGGAACACAGCTGTTCTTTGTTCCTACTAATTAGACTGTTTCTAGTTATTCAGTCTAGTTGTGCTCTTTATATATCCAGATCACATTGGTCCGTCTGTCCAGACCAATACAGAATCATACCTGTTGCATAGTTTTTGTATAAAGTAATACTGGCGGATTAGCTGAATGTTTCGCCTTTAGTAAGAATAATAATAGGTCTGTATTTCCACCTCTGGTTTAGCAGCAACAGAAACTTTCAAGTAATAGAGATTGCTGAGATTGGATGAAAAATTCTGATTGCATCCTACAAAAGTTCCCTCTTCTTCTTCTAATGGAATGGCAGTGCCACAAATTTGTTGGGGATTTTTTGATGTTGGTTTGGGTTTTTTCTGTAATAATAAAACTCAGTGAATAAAAAACTTCAAACTTGTCTCTGAAATTCCCTCTGGGATAAAGTAGATCTCTGTACCTGAGATTCATTGGGCTGACCAGTGCAGAAGGACATTTCTGTGCACACACGCAATTTATAGACTGTGAATATCACACCATACAGCTGGACCAAATTACTGTTAAGTGCCATCTGGTAACAGAAAAATGTGCTCTGAGAAGTCTTTGTGCAAGCCACTGCCTTTTTCTAGTGAGGAATGCCTTCAAAAAGTGGATTTCCTTCTTCTTTGTTGTTTGTAAAATAGTACATTTCATCCATCCACAAAAAGCAAAAAATATTTTAGAGATTTCCCACACATGTTGATACTGTATGATATGTACAGATTCATTTTTCTTAAATACTTCCTGTGACCCTTCAGAATTATTTTACAGAACTCTACAAGTCCATAAAAAACCCCTACTTAATCTGAAATATTTTGTTATTTTCAGATAATGTATGTGATAAAAGAGTTAACTGTTGAGCCTAGACTGCCTAATAACAAGACTGAGAGGTGGCATAAGCAGGATACCCTAAGAAGAAAAAACAAAGCAAAACAATTTCTTACTTTTGGCAAGTGAAGGAGAGCATTTATATCTCAGAAGTTCATGTGTTAACAACCAGACTCCAGCAGGATGCCTAAGAATACTTCAAAGGAAGCAAATGTGGTTAGAGAGGACTAAAGTGTATCTGTGTACTATTGGATAATTATGTTTAACATTTTATTTCAGCGGGGTATAAGCTCCTAGAAAATTCCTAGGGATACGATTCTTCCCTTATGGTGGGGGCAGGGGACATCTCATGACCATGAAATAAACCTTTTGTAATTCTACCTTTGTGTCCCTTTCCTCCTTAGCCAAAAAAAAAGGCCAAAATTTTTTTTTTGCAACAATGTATCAAATGATTTTTAAAAAAGTCTACATTCTGCAACCTCTTCAGATTACAGTGACTATCTTAGCTTCAAGTGTAAGCAGTAATCCCCATTTGCAAATAGATGGCACATTATGGCAGCATATTTATAAACAAGATACTCTCAGTCACACAGTAAGACGGTTGAGATCATTCTTTACTGCAAATTAATTATAGCTTAGTTTTATATAAGCTACGGTTTATACTTCAAAGATTTTAACAGTGCTAGCAGTTACTAGCAGAGTAGATATGCTTGGCATACTTAGTACAGTAAGTGTTATTGCACATCTGTTACTGAGAATTTTACAAATGACACAATTCAAAAACTGAACTGAAGTAAATGGACTTTGTATCCTTTTACACTTTAAAGTAGGGTTAACTCCCTTGAAATCAGAGCATTCTAAAATGCATAATCAAAGAGCCTACTTCCTATCACATTGTTTAACCAGCCAAAAGCTAGAAGATTTTGCAATACTGGTGCTGCATCTCAGTAACATGCATTCTATTTCAGTTTCACTAATTTTTCCTAACTGGACACCAATCAATGTGTGCAAGAGCAATTGCAAAGTTGTTTTATTTGAAACAAAGGAAAGCAAGTGAAATGAGAAAATACATTAAAAATACCAAGAACTGGTCTCATTTATAGAACAGAATCATAGAATAGTTAGGGTTGGAAAAAAACTTTAAGATTCTTGAATCCAACTGTTAACCTAGCACTGCCAAATCTACCACATATAATAAAGCAAAACCACCATAAATGTCAAAACTGCCAGAACATTTGTTGGAGTCAAGGAACACTTAGGTACAAGAGTGAATGGTTCCACCTTTACAGCTTTCCTACACCTTTCCTGAGTAGGAATATCCTCCAGTATATCTTTTAAACTTTGAATTAGGCTGATTCTTGTAGGTTTAACTTTATCTGACATTCCATTAGCTAATCACATAAAGACAAAAGCCTCTTTAGCATAGCCAAAAAGGACAATTACTGCATATCACTTTTTTCTCTACTCCTCAAAAAAAAGTTGTTATAAGCCAGCAAAAGTAAGCAAGATTAGTCTGTTATTTAGCAGCCATAACAAACACAGACCCAGTGGTCCAGTTCACACTACTTCCTATTTCAACTTTTCCCTTTAATAAGGGCTTTCAATGTAACATTTATAAGGGTGTAGGAAATAATTTCCTAGTTGGGCACCAACAAATTGAAAGACCTTCATTGCAAACCATATTTTTTGATAGTTCTAAGATGGTGTGCATTAAAAATTAAAGTATCTATGCCACAGACCACATAGGGTGTTATTGGATAAATAATCTCTCAGATCTTTATTTTAAATATTCTTCTGGATCTATGATATGCTATGCTAAATGAAATACCAGATCTAAAGTTATATAAGTACACATCTATGATCCCATGAAAACACTGTACAATCAATACACCAGAAACATCTAATAAGGACAGAAAGTATTAAGACAATTCCCTAACTTGATGTAGAACAGTTTAGTCACTGTATGGCAAGCTCGTTATTCACTTTGTGGTTTCCTGCATTCCCTATAATTTGTTTCCACATTCTCCTTTTTACGACCTAGTAGTTCAATACTTTACTATATTCTTTTCATGGTTTAGCCCCAGACAAGCCCCACGGAGCCGCTTGCTCACTCCCCCACCAGCAGGACCAGGGAGAGAATTGGAAGGGTAAAAGCCAGAAAATTTGTGGGTTGAGATAAAGACAGTTTAATAGGAAAAGCAAAAGCTGTGCACACAAGCAAAGCAAAACAAGAAATTAATTCACGGCTTCCCATAGGCAGGTAGGTGTTCAGCCATCTCCAGGAGAGCAGAGCCACATCACATGTAATGGTTACTTGGAAAGACAAACTCCATCACTACAAATGTCCCCCACTTCCTCTTTCTTCCCCCAGTTTTATATACTGAGCATGACGTCATATATGATACATATACATAAGTATTAAAAATTGGGTATAAATTTACAACTGTGCTTTCTCAGTTTATTATTTCCTTTTGGGGTTATATGCATCATAAGATCAGAAAGGATCAATTATATTTCACTATAAATATAATTCTATCTAGCTGAAATGTACATTTATTTCCAGCTCAATCTCTCTAACTTCTAGATATTTGCTTTGACATGGCTTCAGGCCATCACCTTTGCACCTATTATTTTATCTCTGCGCAAGTTCTTTCTCAGCCTAACTTCAGAAAATGTCTTTCCTTTGATTAACTAAGCAGACAAAGCTCCAAATTCCCCATTGTGAAACAATTTCTATGATCCTAAGAGCACAACAGATTTATTCCTGTATTCCACAGAGGAATTTTCCATATTAAAATTTGGAAAAAAGAACCAAAGCCATATACAGAAGTAAGATCATTTCCCTCCTTTTATTTTTTCTACCTCTATGTATTAGGTCTTTTTGTAACTAGAGCATATGCCTCAGAGTTGTTTGTTCCTTTTGAATTCATAGATCCTTTCAGAATCACAGTTTCATGGTACTTCATGCTTAGACAGAAACCACAGCATTTCATACTGCAAAATCTAGTCTCTTTGAGGGGGATCCGGTTGAAAAACTCCAGATTGGTGTTTGATAAGAAATAGAGTATAACAGAAGAAGTCACATAGATAATTACTCTCCTCTTTGTCATAATCAAAAAGTTTTCTGTGCTTTCCATTATCCTGTCATTACTGTTTTCTTGCGCCTTCTTTTGCTTCTATTAAAGATAGCTCCACTGAAAAAGAGTGGATACAGTCAGGATGCTGACAAAGAAGGGATGCTTACCTTTCCTATTCCTCACCTTTGCTATGTCATGAAGAACACGTAGTCCCAGACGGTGCTAACAGAAAATATGATTGGGCTATAGCTTTCTAAATCCCCCTGCCCGCTACAATAAACCTGTAACTGCTTTAGCAGTTGGTATACAATAAATAATGTGTTTCTTCTACAAATAAGAAACTGGGGAAACTTGAGTGAGAGACTCAGTGAATTACTTTCTGATCACACATGATGCTTGATCAAAGATTAAACACAACACTGCTGAACACTCATGAACAATTAGCTACACTACATAATCCTAACATTTTGCACCATAAAAACGTATATGTTAATGTAAGTCAGAATGAACACCACACAAATAAGATGTCATGCTCCTCACTGTGGCAGTGAATCTGCCTTGTATGGGAAGCTGTGGTTTGAGTGTGTTTCAAAATGGCTTAGTCTCTTTGCTAACTCAGGTTCTTCTTCCCAAAATCCCCCCTGGCCAGTTCTTATCTCTGTCTCAGGAATGTCCTGAGAAGATACCAAGAAGTCTTCTCATTGGTCTCTTGTTAACCCCTTCCTTATTTGGCTGTTCCCCGCCTGATTGGTGTTTTGTAAGACCCCTTACCTTACATGGTCCCTTTTGACCCTCCCAAGGGCTTTATAAATCCCTAACCACAATAAACTCTCTCTCTCGCCTCCTCTCCACGAGCTGTGTGCTGTCTCTCCGGCTGCCATGGGACCACGTGGATGGGGGGAGGGGTGAGCACCTAACCCCTCCATGCGTCCAGGACCCTGAAGAAACCCCTGGAGCTGGAGTAACCCCTTCCCTATCCACCTCAAGCCTTCGGAAATGGAACCCCGCAATGGGAGGAATGCACCCAGACCTCACTTGGCCATTTGTACAGAATTATTGAGAAAGTAAAGATCATTTTTTTCTATTGTGCTAGAACAGATTTCTTTTAACCTAACTCACTTTTAGTGAATGTGTATGTATTCTACAATGGGGTAGCTGAACAGTTTCCCTTGGGCTCTTTTCTATTGCCTATCTGTTCTTAAAAGTTTAAGACACAAATGAGCATCCCAATGTGGTTATTCTGCGTATGATAGAACATAGCATCATAAGACAGAAATTTGCTATTTCTGCTTGGAAATCTAACTGTAAAATTCTTTCAGTAAATCAGTTTTATTACAAAGGAAAATGACACACACTACTGGTTTATTGCCTACAGTATTGATGATTAAAAAGGCTTTTCTGCCTGCTTGTACTTTATTCTGTAGAACAAAGAAGTGTAACTCCTTCAGGTATTCGTTTAGTCTGTCTTTAAAAGGATGGCACTGATGTTTACCACCTTTGCTATGTTATTGAAAACATATTTGTAAGAACCTGAAGCATTGCTTCATCCTAATGGGATTCTGGTTGTTGCACAATGAAACTCCATCGTTTCAGAAATCCCTCTGGCTTCGTCAAAAATATTCCTGTTTTCGAAAGTGGCACTAAAAACCCAGCCAAAGTTGAAAACAGGATTTACCAAGTATATAGACAGGGTTTGGTGAGGTACTTCAGGACTTGCTTACTTTTAGAGAGTGTCTCAATTATGTGCTTAAGTTCCTAATGAATCAGAACCATTGTTAATATATATAATACCAAGAATAAGAAAAGAGACAAGAGAATTTTTACATGCCTTGTCATTTCTGCTTTTTTGGTATTGACAGGTATTTAAGCATCCTTACTACTCCTTACTACTTGGCTGAAGTATGCATTTTTTTACCTCTGTCATCTCTTCCAATATCTAATAGGTTCTGTTTCCATCTCTGAGCAAAATCTCGTGACCTTATTTGAAATGGTAGACAAGTCACAGCCCTTCATTTAGGAGATAATGAGTGTTTGGGATAGTGAAGTTGGACAAGGTCAGTTCTAGTAGAGTTGGAAATAGAGCCTAGATTTGCATTATGACAAATGTTTTATTCTATCAGGTTTTTATATCTAGCTCCCAGAATGAACATCTTAGATTCTGTGCTTGGGATCAATAAAATACAGCTATTCCACTGAATTCAGTTCAAAAAGGCAATAAAACAGGGAACAAATAAATGCACACAGTGGTCCAGGTTCCTGATAGTATTGGGTGGTTAACAGACAATCAAAAACAAGACAAGTGCCAGAAGACTCCTAAATGTATGGTTTAAGACAGATTTAGACTAAAACTTCTGAGTCTCATTTTTACTCTTTATAATTTTCTTCACCAGAAAAAAAAAAAAGGCAGAATTCAAAAATCCTGGTTTAGATTAGAAAGAATACGTGCAAGCCAGGAGACCAAATACTGTGGCTATCTCTAGTGATCTGTAAGCAATCATAAATCAAGGATTTTACTTGATGGAATGACAGTACAAAACTGTCAACAAAAAAGATGTTTGAATTCTGAAAATTCAAAACAAAGGTTTTACAATTGGGCTCATAATCTTGCAGTTTAGAAATCTAAAATTTCTATAAAATTAATCAAGTTTTAAAACAATCACAATTAAGGAATCAAAATATAACAAATTCCAAGTTTTCTCACACAAAGAAAAACACTGCACTGAAAGTTGTAAGCATATTTACAGTTGGAAATAGATAACATATGCAGGGTCTCATTATTAGAGATTAATAAATATACCTGTCTTGCAGAACTCATTAGTCAGCAATGACAGTGAAGGAGAAAAATTTGGCTATGATATCCAACCACAGCATGAACTGAACCAGATGGAAGATGTTTAATCTGAACACAGGCTGTTCTGGCAAGGTATTTTCAGTAAAGGTCTAAGGTATTAATAGTATACAGTATAAGGTGTGGGCCTAAGCACATCTGTGTAAAATTTTGTCTACACTTATTCAAAGCAGATGAAGCCTAAATAAAACTGGCAGAGAGGAAACCCATTACTTCAAACCAAAGGATTTGAAATTCTGTAAGTAAAGACAGAAAGAGCTTGGGAATTTGGTTAGCTGCAGTAGTGTCTGTGTATACTCACAGAGATCAAACATCAATAAGGTAATTTTTAGGATAAAGTGTGCAGGAAAAAAGATCTAGGTGGGTATTAGTTAATACTTAAACCAGAAATCAGTAAGGTTCTAACCATCATCAGGAAAGAGAAGTCTAGAGCAGAATACATCTGCTGCCCAGGATCTTCTATGGAAATCAGAAAGGAACCTGCAAATGGAAGAGATAATTGACAAATTTCAAGATGGAGGCCAATCATTTTATGAAAGAAATTACATAATAAGTTAATCTACTGTAGAAGGTTGCATTGATATCTGGGATCCTTTGCAGTCTTACATTTTAAGAAAGGATGGTCTTATGACTATTGCACTTGCCACAAAGCTATGTTTTATTCCAAACTTTCTGTATAACCTTGCTCAACTCAGAACACAAAGGATCTTATTTTGAAAACTTCTGAACACTTACAACTGAACATTTTGTTACAGAAAGAGGAGCAGGACACGATCTAAAATTTCTCAGCCTGCATAAGCACAGGTGAAATAGTTAGCAATTTTCTTTCTCTGCTTTACTCCTTAACCTGTAGTGCAGAAATAATACCATTTTTCAGAGATGTGTTGTAAAACATCATTGTGTTAGCTATTGCTGTGACTAATTCAAATTGAAAATGCTGTTCTTTAGCTGTGATAAACCTGTATGTGACAAAAAGAAAATTTTAAATCAATTATTGCTCTGTAGGGAAGAAAATCCAGAGTAAACCCCAGCCAAATGAAAGGCTAGGTATCCCGACACAACTTTATAAGCAGTGGGATTCCAAGACCCTCCTAGATAACAAAACAAGTCTTGACCAGTGTGAACTATCTGGTAATTTAATCACTCAAAACCAAATGCCCGAGCACATACTTAAGAGAATCACTTGCTTGAAACTGACTTTTTTCCTTTGAACCTCTGTGGCAAAGCAAACAATTAAGATTAACTCTCAATGGGGAAATTAAGATAGCAAAGTGGTAAATGTTTAGTAGAAGTTTCAGAGAAAAATATACCACAAAAAGAGTACTCATTTTCCTGTTTTCCACCTTGTTTGTGTGAACAACCAGACCTCGGTAAGCACTTCATGAGGCTGTGCAATGGCAATTGCAAATACATTCCCTGGCTTCCCAAGGTTTACAAAAACAGTAAGTTTTATTTGCAGTGGTTATGCCTGATTCTGCTTCAAATGGTATCATAATCCATTTGTTTTCTGACTTCCAAGAGGGTTGTTCAAGGAAGGAAGACAAAACTACCAAAAGTAATTAAAGAAAATCACACTGGGATGTTTCTCAGTCATGTAAAGTGGGTGTAACTGATTTTACACTGGACCCTTCTACCTAAGTGAGGGGGTGTTAGAGAAATACTTTTAATGCTATAGCTTCGTTATATATCCAAGATGCCTGGATTCTTAAACAGACTCTAAGCAGTTACAATGGCATTTTATAATTGCTCTGGAGGAAGGGAAAATTAACCACATATTTTCTGGTTTTGCTACCTGCTATTTGCTTTTGAATTTTTATCTAGTGTGATATTAGCTAATAAAGAATATAATAAAAATAAAGAATGTGATCATAACTTTCAGTAAAAAGGTCTGAACCATGAAGACATACATAAAAGGTGTACTCTATTGAGTAATATGCACAGGCTTACCATAAACCTGGAGAAAATAATTAAAAGAGATGTGATTATCTAAAGCAATCATCTTTTTATTGCTTATGAAAGTGATTAAATAACTAGAAAAGTAATTGAACAGAAAAGCTAGAATGATTAAAAATGTTTAGTCCGTTCAAAACAGGTTGCATGTTAATACAAGAAAAATATGAGTTTGCAACCTTTTAAATTTTGCCTTTTTTTAACATCTTGGTTTTAACCTCTTGGATTTTCCACAGAACTCTGATTCTGTGATCTGTTTTTCTTTTTTTGTCTTACCACTATAAATTTCACAGAGGGCTTCATCTATGATTCCAGAAGAAAGGTGGAACATACTCTCATTTTATAGAGGAAAATAAGATCATAGGTCTCACATTACACGATAGGCCAGTGGGAGAGTTAGAAATAGAATCCACGTTCCTGGAACCAGAGACTACTACTTCACAGGGACTCTTAAAATACAATACAGTAGGGAAATGCTTACAAGCACAACTACAAGGAAAAGAATTTGAGACCCTAACACTGAAAGGAAAGGAAAAAACCTTTGAGCAAGAGTTAAACAGGTAAAGAAGCAAGAGTCTTCAGACAAAGCTGACAGCAAATAAGACACAAGCAGGCAGAATATATGAGACACAGATTGTCTCTGATTTCATACTGAAACCAATCTCAATAAGTCCCTTGTCTTTTGTTATTACAGATCCCTTGCAACTGCAAAAATGAGACGAAGTTGGGAATAAGAAAGAACATGATGTTTGTTTTAACAGAATGAGTTCAGCAACCCACAGCCGAAATGATTGCTAATCTGAAGTCTAGATATGATGAAGTACTAAAAAAACGGAGAATGTTTACACTAAATGAATAATTAAAAGCAATCTTATTGACTATTTATAAAAATCATTATAAAGATTATATGAAAGAAGAAAATTATCATTGTGGTATTAAGAAAAATTTGTCTAGGAGTAAAAGGATTAAATAAGATAAAGTATATATAAGTATTCATGTCAGAGACAGATTTCTACTGTTCAGCCCTCTTAGGCAGTGTAAGTCTCCCAAAGGAAGGAGTACATTTTCACTGCATGAGTCTTTCAGCTAGAATATTGAATTAATTTTAAAATGGTCTTTCAAAATATCCTAGTATATATACTCCATTTTCACTACCCCCTAAGGGTAATGACTGCTACAGTAGCATTTATATCTTCTTGCAGAATACATCCTGCAAATACAGCAACAGCATTTTTCCCTTCACTGAATAAGGGTATTAAATTACTTACAGATCTAAAGTGCACAATCTCTTGCAGTGAAAGACAGCAAAATAATAGCAATGGGAAGCAAAACCAAACCTTTCATACCATGACATTCTACCTGAGGCACATCTCCTTGGTATGGCTGTTTCTAAATGCTGAGGTACCATGAGGATATATCAAGATTTCCTTGTGGTAACACCACTGGCTTTTGACAATGGAGAGTTGAGAATAGAACAAGTCTTTCTCAGCAGTTTCCCTATGGCTTCACTCAAAGGACTCAGATTTTTTTCAGGTTTCTAGCATGCCAGCTTAATGCTGTTCTCTGTGTTTCTGGTTTTAACCTGTGAGGGGAGGGTACAGTTCCCTGAAAAGTAAACAATAATTGCAAGATAGGTGATACTATCTTTAGTGTGTATTTCAGGCATGCCAATTTTAAAAATAATTTATGTTTTGTTCTCTTAGTAATCATTTAATAAGCATGTTCATGTGTGGGTTTCTAACTCAACAGTCTTTCATTGGACCAGATATGCAATTTGCTTGTTATGACAAGGGATAATGAAATAACTCTGCTTGAAACACTGGCTTAATGGCAACTTTAAGCTCTGAAGATGCAGTTATACTATTGAGACACAGCTGAGACACTATGGAGGAATACTTAGTGAATAATGTGCACAAAGCAAGCACCTGTAATGGAATCAATGGAACAGGATGAGGAAGCTACATAGCCTCTCCCTAGGTAGCACACTGTTTAATATTCCCTACTGAACTGTAACCTTATGTTATTATTTCCTGCCTTTTGTTTACCTTTCTGTGATGAATCTATTTCTCTTTGGGAAAAAAAAATAAACTACCCCACAGTTTTAAGAAGGAATCCAGTGTATTTTGACAGGATACAAAATTTTCCAATGTGAAACCTGAGCTTGGGTTAGTGGATTAGCTCTACGTCATTTTTTTATTCAGTGAGGCTAAGAGTTCATAAAGTAAACTCACCAGGTAAGAAAAACTCCCATTCCCTTACAACATCAAGAGTTGCTGTGGGACATCTTTTCTAGTCTCACACAATTCCACTTCAGAGGATAGAATTGCCTCAATTAAATTGAGTGATTTAAGGTTCTATTTGCTTCATTTCTTTGAATGCTAACTAGACCTTCACTGCTATGGTAGTTGCATTTTTGTGTCTGCTGTGTGGCATGAACATTTAAATCTCATGTCATTCACCTTTGGCTACCTAGGCACAAACAGCTTCAAATCAATCTAAAACTCCTTTGGAAATCTTTCCAGTGAATTTCACTCTCATCATTAAATTAAAGGAAAAATTTATGCCCTCATACTCATGTAGTGAAAGATTAATCACAACTTTGCCTCGGAATTACCGATTAATTTTATTATAATGATCTATTTAAAATTGCCACATATTCATACATCTATTGAAAGAAAAAATCATTAGAAAAATTATTTGGGGTATTCCGTTACTCATAAATTTTATTATTCAAGAGTCATGAGATAGCAAATTCACTTACAGAAGGCTAATTAACTAAAAAGCTTCTTTTACAGAACTGTTTCTGACTCATGGGCAGTAACCCAGAATGGAAATATTTACTGTAAGATTTCATTTAATTATATACCAGAGCAAAGGCAAATATGGATGGAATCTTGCCATGGAAGACTATTATTCCGTTACTTGTTTAGCTAACACACTTGAAGAGATTTATGGGTGGAACTGAACACATACACATAGTTTCACATTTCTAACTGGTGGTGTTTCAAACCCTAAATTCTTATGTCATCCTAAGTACTTCTAGGCACAGCACACCATTGTTTCTCTTGCACGTTGCATTAAGCCCATCTTTAGCAGGACTACAAGAGTTTGATTTTACATCCAGGTATTCATGGAAAAACCTAATTATTAACCAACCCTTTTTCCATAGCAAGAATTAGCTATTGCTAATATCTATTCTGATTTCCAGTTGTTTTCTGTTGTGGCAGCCGTCAGGAGATAGAAAGAATGGCTGAGATATGAAGGTTTTTAACAGGAGGCCACTGGGTTCTGCCTGTCCAATGACAACGAAAATGGGTTCTTCTCAGGTCAGACTCCAGGGAACAAGCATTCTCACAGAAAAAAAAAAAATTCTTTTTGGCTTGCTTCCTTACTTGTACATTTCAGGGAGCGTCTTTTAGAAGGACAAAGGCAACAAGTTAACTTCCTCGATACTAATTTTCTCATTCATTTTTTAAGAATGCAGAATGTAGTTTTTGAAAAGATATTATGAGTATTGGTATGAACAGTGTACAAGAACTGACTATACACCTGGCTGATAATCCATACAATCAGATGATTAATCCTTCTACAGATCAAAATGTAGATTTACACATGTAATAGTGACTGTAAATGGTGATGAGTAGGCAGCCTTCTACTTTCAAAAACCGCTTTCTTGGTTTTGGTTGGTTTTTACTTACTTTCTTTTTTTTCCAAGCTAGTAATTCAAGTCAAGTTATTCATCAGAAAGTGGCACAATTCTTTTGGTATATAAGCAAGCCACTTGGTCATATACATCTTTGAATCTTGGAACAGAGAAGAAAATAAGTTCTTTGCTGGGCACAGTGTTTATACTGAAGGTATATAGAGAGTTTGTACTGAAGGGGTAAATAGTCTCTCTTTGACAAACCAGAAAAGGAAAAATGGTTTTAAGGCAATAAAACTGAGCCTTAATGACTGAGCCAGTCACTGTTTATTAATAGCTGAAAGTGTGCAATCCATTTCTACTTGCACTAAAATTTGCCAAAGCTGCTAGGGGTTAATATGTTGGTTTTGGAGACAAGATATTTCTCCTCCCTTTGAATAAGTTTTTCTATCAGATATTTAGTAGTAGGAAGATACAAGAAACTTTAAGGAACATTTCTAAAATACAAGGAAGATTATTCCTAGCTTACTCAAGGTAAGAATTCTTGTATTTCTGAATACTTTTTCTCCCTACAGACTAACCTGTATCAAATAGGACCAAGTGAGGTAAGAAATCACCCAGAATGATCCACCTAATTACAGGCTTTGGTCCTGAAACACTGCTAAAAAATATGAGATGGTATTTGGAGAAAGTAATCTCTTGTTTCTACTACAATTTTAAGTCATTTTTCAATTTATACAAGCAACAGTGGAAAACCCATGTTTTTTTGGAATTGAGTAGCTGCCTTTTGTTAATTTTTGAGTGTCAGCTGAAGCCAAGCATACTCTAACAGCTCTAAGACACAGAAGAGAGGTCACATTTGTTGCCTGCAACCAGATGGATAAAACAAGTGGTGAAAAAAGGTTGGTCCACATGACTGCACAGGATGCTAGCTGCAGTATCTCGTCTCACTTCCAAAACACATTAAACAATGTGCTTGCAATCCTTTAAATGTGCTGCAAAGTGATACAAGTTGAGGTGAATGCAGTGAGTGGTTAAAGAAGTAGACAAGACCCATTCAAGTGAATGGTTAGGAAATGGAAGCAAAGAGTAATTGAACCTGACAAAAGAGAAGGATGATGTCCTGACATGTTAAAATTGCTACTCACTAAGCTAATGGTTACATCATGTTTGCCTGATGCTCTTTCAAGTTTTATTACTGTTGTTAAATCTTGTTATGTTTTGGATTGTTTGTTGGGGAGAGGGAGTGAGGGTGGGGATGTCCATTAGGTTGGATATCCATTTTCTTTTATGGTGACTGTCCTTCAATTGCATCATTAAGTTATACGTTCACATAGGAGGAGCCTACCCACATGGTGGATAACAAAACAGAACAGCAGCATTTTTCCCACTTCTGGAAACTTCTCTCACTGCTACAATATTCCTTAATAAGTGCATTAGGTGTTCCTTAATAAGAGCATTCTTTCTGTTCTGAGTGGCATATTAATACACAACAGATTTCAAATTTTGATTACCTTCCCCTCACCACTTATTCTCGCTATGGTAGCTTATATTATCTTAACCGATAATCATTTTTCGGCTGCTTCAAACAAGTCCCAGACTCCTGATTATGTTTTTCAGGGAATCCCCATATAGGCTTTCCACGTAGAAATCTACTGCTGAACAGAAGGCATTTTACAAGGTCTGAGAGAAGGGCAGCACTGAAAGAGTAATTCCGGGGGGGGGGGAATGACTGTATATAACTATTTTTCTAAGAAATAGATTAGAGTAATAAGACATGCAAAGACTACTCAGTGTAGAACTAGTCTTACACTCTTCATGCATCTCACAGGACAGCAGACAAATCTGTGCCTTCATTGAGCAAGTATTCTGGATCTGTTTGGGATATGAAATCCCCAGAGAGGGTTGCTGTTTCTGTTCACTGACTGGAGACATTGTGCTGGAAGCAAACAAACAGCCTGCAATTCACCAGCTGCAAAATCAGCTGGTAAAATTCCACAGTCACATTCTTCTGAAGGTGCTCTCTTGTTTCAGGATTTTGATTATTTTTTTCCGCTCTGCATTCTGTACTCTCCTGAGGCAAATGGATAGTGCTGATCTCTGATTAAAACCAAACCAAAACAAAACAAGATTACCTAAAGTAATTGTAACTATCTATTCAACACTGAAAAATGAAATAGGCAGAGATAGTTTAGATTCTTTACAGTTTTCTAACTATTCTGTATTCCACTCATTCAGAATTCTCTAACACCAGCATACTGGACAATGGACTTCTGACGTGGTCTGTAAATCTCCTGCGGTGAGCAAGGAATATTTGTGCAACAGAAACTGACAGTAAGAAGAAAGGCCTGGCAAGGTCCTGTGCAGAGAGCCTCCTAAGCAACAGGAAGAAAACAGCTATTCCAAAGCCCTGAAGGGCAACTGTGAGCATGTACAGCAATCCACAGGGTTCTCTCATGGCAAGGACCAAGTCTACAGTGTAAGCTAACTGGTCTTACTTTGTATTTCTGGGTCTGAAATCTCTAACATTGTTGATCCTTTCTTTGAAGCTAGAAAGGTGTAAATTTAAATGTGTTTACATGGGAACTCCTGGCTGCCAAGATGTAATCTATGGCCTGAAACTGCTTTCTTGCTGATTAGATGCATAAAAAAACTACAGCTGAAGTATATTGCTACATCATAACTACTAGAAGAAATAGTGGTTGTGCCTACCACCAGAATAAAAAGCCTTTACAATTACCAAAATTTTAAAAACTGGGAAGTTTTTCAAAGGGGAATGACTTCCATGTTTACAGAACAAGTTACTTCATTTAAAGAAGCTTATATCCACAGAAACCCTGCGTTCAACCACTAAAAGTAGTTTCTAAAACCTTCGCTCCAAGGCAACAGCATCAAAGTATATAGTTGTAGATACAGTGTTCATCATCTCAACAATATGATGAAGCCAAACAAGGAACAGCTGAGGTCACTTGGTCTGTTCAGCCCAGAGAAGAGGAAACTGAGGAGAGACCTCATTGCAACCTACAATTCCTCAGGAGGGGAAGAGCAGGAGCAGGCACTGATCTCTTCTCTGTGGTGACCAGTGACAGGACCAAAGGGAATGGCCTGAAGTTGTGTCAGGGGAGGTTTAAGTTAGATATTACAAAAAGGTTTTTGACCCAGAGGATGGTTGGGCACTGGAACAGGCTCCCCAGGGAAGTTGTCACAGCACCAAGCCTGACAGAGTTTAAGAAGTGCTTGGACAACACTCTCAGGTACATGGTATGATTCTTACATCTGTGCTGTGCAGGGCCAGGAGTTGAACTCTGATGATCCTTGTGAGTCCCTTCCAACTCAGCATATTCTTCAATTTTGTGATTGTTCCCTAATTTTCAGAGGACCCAACACTAATTGTAAGTGCATTTTTTCTAATTTCACCTGAAAAGCAGAAATATTTTAATTTCTCAATTTGAAACTACATGCATGCAACATCTGCCATATCTTGAAGGATAAAAATTTCCGCTACAGATTTCAGCCTTCAAAAATGTGTTCTAGATCTCAAAATTACAGGTTAATGCACAACTACAATCTAGTCACAGAGTTTATGTTCTTCTGACTGAAATTTTTCAATCTAGGCAGATATTATTATCATTATGATTATTATTATTATTGTTGTTGTTGTATGTTCTGCTTTATTTCTGACTATGTTGAAAGTTTCAAGTTTTGGAGTTCTGTGGTTTGAACTTGAGGGCTGTGGGGTTTTTTTTGTATTGGTTTGGTTTGGTTTTGTCAGAGATGGCCTCTTTTCAGTTATAGGATGGAGATTTTAGTTCATACACATTTTGTGTAACTATAGATTCAGGATAGACAATACAATAGTATAATAGAACAATTAAGTATTAGCAACTGCAAAGTGATCATTACGACCAGTATATTTAAAATTAAATAAAGCTGAGAAAAATAGTTGATTTAATACTTAGTGAGCTGAACAATTGAAGCTACCATAAAAATAGCACTTGTTTTGTTTATAGAAGTACAAAAGATTGTGTGTCCTTAAAACCTAATACATCTTTATGCTTGTTGAACGTAAGCTCTGCCAGTTCTGTAGAAAAACTGCTCTATATACTTAGAAGCATATAGGAGATGTGCAACAGTATGAGTAACTAATGTTGTGAAATATGCATGTAAGAATAGAGAACCTTTCTCTTTAAAGGGAACAGAAATAGCTGTAACTTTTTGTCATAAGCTTTGAATGGTTTTAAATAACTGTAAGCAAAAACTCCCTCCAAGACCTAAATAATCTGAATCAAACTGTAACACATTTTAGAAAATGAAGGAAACTATTGAAGTGAAAAACGGGTCAACCAGAAATCCTATAGTACCAGCCTGAAGAAGGATCCTCAGACTAGGTATGGCTGCCCTTAGTTTTCACTGATCCAGTTCTGGCTTGTACTTCCTTTCTTGACAGTATGTCCATCATATTTGTTCCCCAACAATCCTCACCTTAGTTCCACATCAACCTCAGTCTCCCCATCCTTCCATCCACAAAGCTGTGGAAACTATTTTCTGCTCATTTTACCCATTCTGCTTATGTTCCCCTGTGCCTTTTAGTCTAAGCAGATGTTATCTCCTTTGGGACAGGAACCCCCACCTATTCTCTGCTTTACAAAACACTCAGGTTCCAAGAGACCAAACGTGGGAACTCAAATGAAAGTTTACTGGAACAAGACAGGGTTTTTATAACACCTCATGGAAGAATCCTTCCTGTGTGATGTGCTTCAGTTCATGGCTTCCAACAAACTGTCGTTAAATTTCAGCCAAGTAGTCTGCTGTAATCTGGGAAAACAATCCTGCCCACAACAGCTTTCATGATTTCTAGCTTCTGCCAATCCCCAGCTTTCCTTTGCTTGTCTATCATAAGGGAGGGCAATTACATCCAAGCTTTTCTGGCAGTAAGATCCAGTCTATCCCTTACACTTCCTTCACAGGCTTTTTGCATATTATTATGACTCTGTACACATAAAGATGTCTGTTGTTGTAGTAGTATAGACGTAGTACACATATTACCCAACAAGTCCTCAAGGAGTACAGCCCAGATAAGTAGTACTACCAACCTTGTTAATGGCTGGAAAAAATGGGGACAAAGAGTTTGAGTTCACAGTGATTCAGAGCCACAAGAAAAACTACCATTTCTCTCAGTGTCCTCTTGCCTGCAGATTAAACTAGCTACAATTAATGGCAAAGGAAATTCTAATAAAGTAGATTTAAAACCTACCCTACAGGTAAGAATAACACAAAACCAATTCATCATATTTCAGAAGAATCATGGCATTCTGAATTTGGCTTTATTCTGCATACATTCAGTTTTCAATTTTTTTAAGTGAAAACTGTTACTTATAGGTATTTTCAGGCATTTGTAATAAAATGATTAAAAATCATTGTTCTTAATGTAAAAATTTTTTACAATTTTGGCAGCACCTTCCAGCATAGTAAATATTTAAGGTGATTTTAACAATACCTTAAGTTACTTCATCATACAGAATTTACTGTAATATTGAAAACCAAATACAATAGTATGCAATACCACCACAAAAAAATCCAAGACTAGAACGGGGTACAATGACATAACAGGATTTTGGTTCCAAGCACAAGCTCTAGAATACAGTTGCATCTGTTCACTGACTCAAAACTTACAGGTGCTTCCTCTGTGACTCTAAGTTAAATCCTCCAAAGGCCCAAGTAGTACTGGTACTGATAGTCTACTACACAGCTTTGTAACAATAAAAATGAGTGTGTGGCAGCTTGGAAGAAGAAGCTGGCCTAGGTCTCAAGCTCTTTACAGCACATGCCCATTTGTACACACTATGCCCAGAACCAGCACCTGATTTCAGACACCACTTAAACAGAGGTCTAGCACATTTTATGAGAAATTTAATCAGTTTGCCACTAGACAGAATTTGTTTTTTCATATACTGTAGGCCTGCAAGTTTATCCAACACTTCCCAGGGCAAACATAGTGTAAAATCTAATCCTTCTGCAAAAACCTCATAAAGGTCTATGACAACCTTAAAGATTGTACTACATCAAGATTGCTCTATCACTTAAGAATAAATTGAGACAAGTTTGTATTCAGTTAAAAGCAACATCAACAAAATCTCAAAAAAATGAGATCAGTTTGGAGGTGACATCCTCGTCCAAAGATCTTTTCAAATTTTTGTTCATCCACAAATCATGGAAACAACACAGATGCATAGATTTCAAAACTGACTGGAATAGGTTGAAAAATTCCACAAACCCTTAGATGTTTAAAGCAGGAAAAAAGAGGGACAGTGATGAAAATTAAGAATACACATTTTAATACTCTTACTTTGTTTTTCACCACACAACAGACAAAAACCCTACTGAACTACAGTAACAGATGGGAATGGCTAATAAAAAGTGATTGGTTTGCAGCTGCTTTGGTGATACTGAATTTGCTAACTCAAATTTTATTTGTGCATGTAGTAGAAGTTGTGTGCAATACTGCCAACCCTATTTCTTGCACAGAAGATAGTTCAGTAAAAATATTTTATAATTAAGAGCAGATATTCCTACTTGCTATTTGAATATATTTAACTCATTTCAGTCTGGACTGGTGTTAAGAGTGACCTCTCTACAGCAAAGATGACAATTGTACACTATGTTTCTATGTTCCTGTTTTTTCATGATTACTAGCACTTTTGCTTCTCCAAAGCTTAACATATTTGACTTCAGGGAGTGTAGTCCCATTCCATTGTTAAAGGACCTTTTAAATTCACTTTCTGAATCAGCTTGGCTCATGCAGCAAGGAAGACATGATGTTAACAACAACTCACTTCAGCAAAGATTTTTTTTCGTTAAATGGTTTTGACTTTGCCTCAAAGATAATTTTGGTTTGTGATATCTTTCACTCCAACATACTCATATGGTATTCATGGAATTACTAATAAACTGCTTAATAAAGAGCCATCTGAGCTTTTGATTTAGATGGGTTATGACATGTAAATTTAATTTCATACAAGGAATTTAACTGAATAACTTTCTATTATTTCCGAGGTCTTCTGTGTTCCATTTGTGTGTTATGGCAATTGCCTCATCTCATTGCTTTATTAAGCACTGAGATATATGTGAGAGATACTGACAGAGATGAGAAAAAGTGAGCAATATATTAAATAATATATGCCATCACTCCATGATGCAGGAAACAATGAAGTGCGGTTGCAGACTCAAAGCCAGCCTTTGTGGGAGAGGGTATCAAATGTTTTAAGAAACACCTGGTCTCACTGCAGGAATAGTCTATTTCAAGGACATGTCGAAGCAATGCTAGAAAATTAAGCAAGACCTAATATGCGGTAGGAAAATAATCACTCAGCATACCAAAGTCCCATGATAAACTAACTATTTTTACGTGAATCTTCGGATACCTCAGATATCTAGGAAACCTCTGATAATAACTCACTCTAGAGATATACTCTGAAGTACAGAAATATAATTTGACATCTAAAGGTGATAATATACAAACTGCATCAAAAGCTTTCAAATACCAGAGCAGGTCAGCAGAGGTGGGCAAAAGGATACACATTCCTATCTCTGTCTTCTTGACGTATGCACCTAAGACATATTCAAGCGAACTAAACTGCAGGACCCCAAAGATTTAGGCCACAATGGAAAGAGTTATGTACCTTGAAAGAGTGATTCAGTTACTAAGTTGGAATGCTAGAACTAAACTGTGTATTTGCCTTGCAGAACACTAAAACTGGTGAGAAAAGAGTTTCCTTATATAGAGAGACTATATTGAGAAAACAGATCAACCACTTGATGGAGTTGCCTTTTTATGTTCTCCTTGTATTTGAACAGATCTCCATTCTGATATTGAGATACTTTGCAGAAATGCCGAGATAGCACAGGTGAGAGAAAGGCAACAGGCTGAGAAGAAAAACCAGAGATTCCATCTGGATTATAGCTGCCTACTTCAGAATTCAGGTCTGTCAATCAGGGCTTTGAAGGATCTGCCAGGTGGAAATGAAGAGTAAATCCACACGGGAAAATATCAATAAAAATCTGATTTTGATTAAAATCTCTTCACATAAAGCAGTACCAGAGGCTCAAAGCAGAACTGTGGAACAGAACTCTGAATTTCCTAGCTCAATCTCTCTTTCATTCTTTTTTCACATTCTCTTCTTATACAGTCTGTATAAAATGGCTATGTATATGCAATATATATTGCATTGTCATTTTTAGAATAATATTTCAAGGAGTCATAGTGCTCTGTGTAAGTACTGCTAAGCAATAACAAAAACATCTCTATATTTTGAACCCTGTTTTTAGCACAAATCAAAAACATAGCCCCATACTAGCTACTGTGAAGAAAAGTAACTCTACCCCAAATATAAACCAACACAGAGATTAAAAAAATGAAGAAAAGGACAAGTAACAAGAATGTTAAGACCTAATATGCAAATAATATAATTCTGAAATGGATGAGGAGGAGAACAGTATTTCAGCATGTTTAAAATCCACTTATCATATAACCGTAAATTCTAGAAGAAAACTAACATAATTGAAGTGCTTCAGGTTGTATGCACCCAGAAGCAAACTTGGAGATTTCAGTTTGGCTTAATGTTGCAGCCAGCAAAGTAATGATTTGTTTCCAGATGATTTTAACTACATGAACTAACTCATCATAAGATCAAGAAATTTGCTTTGAAAATGAAAGTTGCTCACCAGAAATCACATAGCTTCTGTCATACATTCAATATGAAAACAGTAAAATATACTAACACAGCATGGTAGTAGGTCCAGCAGAAGCAGTTACAAGCAGGACAGAGAAGTTGTGTGGCTGCCCCTCTGTCATGCCTACACACCCCATTCTGGGGTGTTAATGAGAGAGGGAACAGCATATTTCAACTCTTTTATTACTCATCTGTCCTATTAACAATGGATGAGCTCCTGGAGCAGATTTCTGGGGATACAGGCTCATGGTATCATTTTAGGAAAACATAAATCAGATCTACTGCTTTTGAAACTGTCAAAATTACTTATACTATTGCATAGCACCTTAAAGCATCGACACACATTATTTACTATTTTAAAAATATTATTTCCAATTCTCATATACCATTTTAAAACCTGTAGATTATACCTTCAGCAGCTCTGCAATAGGTAAGTAAAGAAGTAACTGAGCGGTGATCTGCACTGAGAAGAGAAAAATCTGTATTAGGATATGCATCTTTCTTTGGTGTTTAGAATAGCTTTCATCTGTGACTGCTAATTCACTTGGATTCCCAAGCAGCTGACCTTTCTTTCTTTGCTCTGCATTTTGCTCAAAGTAGTGAAGCTCTAGCTATCATTCCTTCTTTGCCAAAGTCCTTTAAAAAAATTTTAAAATAATAGATTCAAAGAGAAGACAATATGTTTCATATCACATTTTTCCACTTCCAGATATCCCTAAGGCAATGAGAAAACACTTACAATGCAATCTCTGGATGTAATTATGGCAGTGATTACACACCGCACAACAGTTCACACAAAAATGTGAATAAGGCATTACAGTATATGATAGAAGGAAATAAAGCCAGTTAAGATACAGGTTCTCAAACTATTGCTCTGAGTTTAACTGGTAATCCTGAGCACCCTTTTTGTTTGTAGAATAAAGGATATTTCAGATATACCAAGCATGATTGTAAAGCTTGGAAAAACCTAGTGGAACAGGATTAAAGCCTCACAAAGGACCAAAATTATCTTCTTTACATTAGGTAGTCTATAACAAAAATCAAGGAACTCTATTTCTTTTTGTGCTGGTTTAAAAGTAAACCAGCAGGAGAAATGAACCCAGCTCTAGAGAGATTATAAATCAGAATTACAATTTGCTAAAAATAAATTACAATGGATGCAACGATACAGAGAAAAACTGATTTTAACCCACAAAAACAGATGTATAACCCAGCCCCCTGGGATAAGAACAGAAGAGTGTTCATTGGCCCCTGTGCTGAGCACCATGTGGCCTCCCTGGGTGCAAAGTAGAAGGGAAGGAAAACCTGTTGGTCCAGGTGATGGTGGCAGTCCTGTTGAGGTAATGATCGCCGTCTTATCGAGAGTGGCAGTTGCAGTCCTGTTAGAGTTCTGGTCCTCCTCTGGATCCAGCAAGGGGTGCCAGAAGTCCCAAAACCCCAAGATTATATATGCTCAGGTTCAGGTGGGAATGTCCAGTACCTCCCCCACAGCAGGGAGTTTCACAATGGGTGATTTATCCATTAGGTGTGCTCTGGGCAGCTGCTGCAAATGATTCATTATTAGCAGTCCATCAAAAATGACATAGAGTGTGTAGACTATAAAGTTTTGGTTATACCCACATAGTAATAAACTAGTCCTGGCCTCTGTAACTAGGATACTTTTATAAAAGGTTGTGCATTGTTCATATTTTTGCTTTGTCAAGTAGCAGCTGCTGTAACAACTTGGGCTTCCTGTTTAGAGCATAACAGGTCTAATCCCATAGCTGGTGCCTAGCAGTGCACCAACACAGCAGCAAGGTAGAGGACTACTGTGCGAGTTCTGAGTCTCAAAACATTCTGATCAGTTCACGAGGTCTGATTTAGACATGGTCAAATTAGTCGTCTGGGAATTGTTAATAAAGTCAAAATGTAACTCTCCATTTGTGCAAGCAATCAAACGCTATTGCAAGTGTTGCCCTAAATGGAGGGAGGAAACTAACACAGAGAAAGAGAAGTAAATGACGTCTACATGCCTTTGAACAGTTAAGACGAAGAAACACAATCATATCTGGGCACGAGAAAAATCAAACCAGGTCTAAAAGCAATTAAATATTCCCTTACATCTCAAATGTATCTGTGGCATAATGCAGACTTTTGGGTATTGCTTAGTGTCTGCACCAGCTCAGGCATAAAGCACTGCAGCTGACAGTAGTAGAATATTGATCTCTCAGCAGTCACAGAATGAGGAGATAGCTCCTACAAGAGTAATCTTTGTCCCCTGAAAACATGTCCAATAACACTGCATTACACACAGCCACACTTCCACAGGGTATGCTATGTGTCTATCAGAGTAATCTGCAGCACCATCACTTCCAATTGGGTCTCTTAAAAAATTCCACCTCTTAAGCTGCACTGCTCCTACACAGCTGTTTGGTTGCTGGCTCGTGCTGAGAAATGCTCTCCAAACACACCAGTGCTGCATTGGCACATTACATAAATCAGGCTCCACCTATCTATAGATCCCACAGTGTTGTGCCTAGCTCATTGCACATAAATTCCATCATTTGCCATCTGTAATCTCTATGCTATTTTGCAGGGAATATAGTCTAAGCATGAATTTACCAGCAGGGACAGGTGTTTGTTTCGCTCTCATAATCCCTGCCTGGTACAACACACGCTCTTGTATTATGAGATCTCTTTGAATCACTATAGCTGCACAATACCTCTTTTTTCCCTTCTCCCTAGATTGTGGTTGAAACCCCCATTTAGTCATATATTTCATGTGTCACACAAACTGTGGCTCAATTGCTTAAATGTAAAATAAACAGTAATATATTCTTCAGGGTCATGGTAGCTGCAATACAATTTTCATTCCCTTTAATACGACATGTACAATATGTGCATGCTCTGATGTTAAAGCTTCTGTAGTGCCACTCCTAAACCTCAGCGATGAACAAAGCATTCTTCTCAGACAGAGCTCTTTGTTTCACATATTCTTCTCTCGCCTGCTGTTTTGCTTGTAATCTACTACTAGATCTTCTATGCAATTTTTTATAGATATTTGTGCCTGAAACTTCTTTGTCTTCTTTTCCTCAATTTTGTGGATAAAAATTTACAAAAAATTTACCAAAAAAATTTATGAAAGCAGATAGCATGAAAGATTATTTTTTTCCAAGTGAAAAGTAACCAAACAAGGATTATAACTTTTTTACAGTACCATAAAAAGTAAAATAAACAAACAAACAAACAAACAAAAAAAAAAAAGCCTGAGAAATGTGAATGGTGTGAATGCAAAGACAGTGGTTCTGAAGAGAAAAGACTGTGTGTATACATGTTTTTTTCTTTTGTACATATATTTTTTCTTTCATTGTACATTGCAAATAAGAACAGAAAAGAGCTGCACATGGAGTAAAGCTGATGCCAGACATTTGTTGTCATTAAAACAGACAGAGACACTAAGCTCCATGTCTATTACAAGAAAATGTAAGCCTATTGAATGGAGGGTTTTGTCCATGTTAAATTGCTTATGAGATAAATTTATAGCAAAGACGTGTAAGTGCAGGCATTTATAACTACTTATTGGAGTCACAAAAATGTCTATCACCACCGCTCTTCATTCCATATGTATAAAGATATTAATAAATGATAGGTCTAATTAAAAGCATGGAAAAATGTGTGCTTTTTTTAAGAAAGGATCTTGCAGAATTAAAATTGCATTCATTCAGAATAGAGAAATAAATTCTCAGAAATACAATTTAAATCTTGTCAGTTTAACTGCTCTGTGACCTGTGTGACATTAAGCCAAAAGTGGCTCTTGTTTTCCAAAAATGTTTGCTTTCTTGTGGTAATAGTTATTCTCGTATCTACTATTCAGTGTAATTACAGCTAAATTACAGCTCAATATCAAGGTTTCACAGCTATAAATTGTTTAAATTGCTTAGATCCCGCATGCCACAGAAATCTTAATACCAGTGGGTTTTAGAGCTAAGTTTTACTAATATGCAGAGCAGAGTTCATTTCTTTTTTTAAGGATATACAGATGAACTCCACTGAACTTCACCGAACTCCAGTTCAGCATTCAGACTTATACTATAAAACTAAAATAGCTTAATGAAGCACCACAGGGCGCTTTAATAACTTGTTAGGAGTTTTCCATTTCAAAAATCTTTCTGTTGCAGATAAGAAAACTAAGATTCCATTAGAAATGGTATATTCATGTCAGCTTTCATTGCCAACAAATAAACAAAAGTACCCTAAAATACACTGACTGGGAAAAAATAACAAATAAATATTTCAAAGGTTTTGCTCAAGACCTGATAAGAGTTTGAAGAGATCTCCAATACTAACATGCTTATTGATATGCTTGTCAGAGAATATAATGATAGGTAGATTTTTTCAGTTCTAAGAAAGATATATGGTAAATGAATAAGGCCAGGTCTATACATTTTGGTTAAGATTCAGAAACTTAAGGAGATGCAGGATACCTGAGGCCTATACTTCTAACTCTGTCTGCCTTCTAGTAAACTAATCCAATATGCCTCATTTTCTCGTTTAATATCTGATTAGAATCCTCTCCTTTCATACAAAATAAAAATTATTGAGACTTGTGATAGCTAATAAGACTACTTTCATTTCAACACTCCTGCATCAAGAGTGTCACTACAGAACTGAAATCATCATCAGCAACAGAGGCAGGAGAACTCAGATGTCATCCCAATCTTCCTGTACCAAATGCTCAGCTACTATACTTAAATACCTAAAATGGGTTCTCAACGGGGAATAAATATTTAGGATACAAATGAATGAAGTGCTGGAAACACATGCCTAATTTGGAGCACATTTTGGAATCAGCAAGGTGCACGCTTAAAACTAACATTTGTTAGAGCACATGCTGAAGAGTTTCACCTATAGAGGTCCTCTACAGAGAAAAGAAATAAAATCCTTCACTCATTGAGCCAAGGAAGGAGGGCCCAAACTACACTACAAAACTGCATGCTCTTGAGAAACAAGCAGAATCAAATGATTCTTTAAGTGGTGATCTCATTCAATATTCCTACTTTCCAGAGTTTTTTAATGGTGAAAAATTAATGTCCTAATTGATTTTTCAACTGTCTTTCCTTTTCATCTCTAAGCAAATGGCATTAATAACGAACTGCTCTTGAGAAAGGCTTTCATCTCTTAGTGCGCTACCTTGTCATACAATTAGAGACTTCCTCACTCTTTCCTGAATTTCCTAACCTTCTGGACAGTGTAAAATATTCAGTTTTCCAGAGATGCAATTAATTTTTTTTTTTTAAATTCAGGTAATGCACATTTCATACTTGTATCATACCAATCATGTTATTTTTATATTGCTATCTAGTCGTATTTAAGAAGATGGATCCAATTCAGAGTTGAGTCTACAGAAAACAGAATAACAATCAATGACCTCTTTTTCTGACCTCTCTACTTTTGTCTTCCATGTACTGCTCAGGCTAGACTAGCCTTTGCGGTAGAAACATGGAAATAAAACAGATTGTAGGTCGATGAAGCTGACAGAGTGTTTAATTCCTTCACCCCATGAGCACTAGGCACAAGCAAAGATATAGCAAAAAGGAAGTATCCATAACTACTCTCTCTCAAATAGGTTCATGCTGATTTTTTCACCAGTGTAACTTAAGCAATCTCACAGCAGCCTAAATTATGCTGCTGATCCTGAAAGTGATTTTAGCAGAGATACCTTTTTTACGGTGCCATAAAAGCAGAGTGGAGAGAAATATGTTCAAAAGCATAAAGCAGACTGGGGATTCTCTATGCTGAAGAGGTGTCTTACTGAACTGCTAGTTTAAATATTCTATTAGAAAAACTGGCACAAATTTGGAGGCTTAATGACTCAGTTGAAACTACTTATTGATAAGCAATGTGCATATCTCTTAGCTCTCTGAGCATTATACTGTAGTTGTCATAGAGTACTCTTTAAACTACACTTCATTAACACCTCATTAGTATCTTATTAAGGTCTTCAAAAAAATTGTGTAAGAAATTAAGAGCTGCTTTTTTTCAATTTCATTTTAAATCATACTTGTATGACTGTGAGTTAAAGGAGAGAAAAACAAAACAGCTAAAGCACTAACTAAGCCTTATGCCTAGCATCCCACCTCAGGCAGTACAAGTCAGAACAAAGCTGGCTATGTGATGGATTTCTTTAGAAGCTATGAGGTACCATGCATGTGCAGACACTGCTGATACTGCCCAAAATTAATATGATATGGTATTATTTTCATGGAACATGTAATGAAAACATTAATACACCCCTCAATACTGTATGTCTTCTTCTCAATAAAAGAAGAAATAAAAGAAATTTTAAGAGAATTCAGGAAAGAATTCAGGAAAAAATAAAAGAGGACAGTCTTACCATTTTTTGTGTTGAGGTCATCAATGGATTTTTCTCTTTGGGTATTTTAATATTCTTAGGAAGCAAGCTATCACTGCAAAATTAAATATTTGATAATACATTCACCATTTTTAATTTACCGAGTCTTCTCAGCAGCAGAACATAGTGTCATTTCTTACCCTTTAATACCCTTCTTTTTGTAGAAATACAGGTCTCCTGGGAATCACAGAGGTGCTTTGAAACTCTTTATGTTTGATGGATCTTTATGTACTCATGGGTATTATAAAACACTCCTTCAACTAAAGACTAACTTACTGATGTCAGTATTTTCAAAAGAAAGGTTATTTTTTTTCTTTTTTTTTAATCCGCCTAAAATATGATGCTTAATCTAGTTTTAGTTTAGTCCTTTATTAAAGGAGGTTTATAGGACACAGTGGTGGCTTTCCTCACCAGTAATGTTTTAACCCATGGGCTAAATTTTCAACAGAAGGACAAAATTTTCAGAAGGAAAGTTCAAGAAAAATTCTAGAAAAATTGGTAATTCATTGAAGAAAAAATGACTTATTAGAAAGCACTTTTCTGAATGAAAGATGTAGATAAATTAGCTTTTTTTCGACTCCTTGGTAGCAGAAAACTGCTCTCGTTGCCTGTGTGATACTTGCCTTTTAGGCACATATCAAATTTTGACAGAGTCTCTGTACATGTTCTTTCTTAAAAAGCAAATAAATACGCACACAAAAGGTGGTAGGAGTATTGGTACAACCTGGCATTATTGTAGGTGTTAGGGGGAGAAGGTTATGAGATATGAGACAGAAATCACAATTTCTTAGTGCCATCGTTTATCTACTTATTTTAAGTCTAAGGGAGCAAAGCTTACTTTAGCACAAAGAATATGTTAGTGCTCAATTCATTAGAATACCTATCTGTATCTGAATGGCTTGATTGGATGCAATGGCAAAAAAACAAGCCTTGTCTTGGTTTAAATCTGTGACTCTATTTTTTAATGGACTTGTTACATCATGGATTAAGTTGGAGAAAAATTAAATACATGGCCAGTATTGTTCATCACCATGGACTACTAGTACTGTTTTTCACAATTTCAATATTCACTTATTGTTTTTTTGTCTGAGTTTCTTGGCCACCCAACTTCAAGCACTTGAAAGGGATTACACATCAAGAGACAGTCTAACTGTCTGAGCATCCAACTTATTTATAGGGGATCAGGTTAGGCACCTAAATGTTGAACATACAAAGCAGGAAATTATTCCTTCTCTCATTTCCTCCTTAGGCAAAAGATCTTTTTAATAATTTCTCAGTTAATCTTGTTTTCTGTCCTCTCCCCTTCAGGCTGGTTTTTTTTGTGTTTTTCACCCATTCTTGGTGTGTTACTCCTTAGACGACATAATAACACCTGGAATAGCCTCCCAAGAAACATGCAACATCCCACTCATATTTCTCCTACAGAATCTTTTAACAAAGCATATATATTTAAAATTACTTCTGCTCTAAAGTCCACATACAATACATAAGGTTTCGGTTTCCTTCCAGGTATATGTGGCTGTCATATCAGAAGTGGTAGAAGCAATTATGAAGACTTCTTGGGAACCAGAGAATGGAATTTATTTTACAACATTACAGGGAGTACAGTTGCTCCAACAGCTAATGAAACCTCACAGTTAATGTAAGGGGATCTAGATGAAATATGAGCAATTGCAATGATTATCCAAGATAAAGTAAGGAAAAGTATTAACTCTGGACAGAAGTCATTCTCCTTCCTCAGACGTTGAGCACAAGGTGATGCGGGAAAACAGACATACAGAGAAATAAAAAAGACAGAAAATAGGACAGAAAATAGAAGGCAGAAACAGGTGAAGCGGCAAAAGAAGAGAAATGAGAGAAGAAAGAGAATAGAAAAACAGACATAAGATGACAGATTATTTCCCACATCAAAATAATGTGTCATGACAGATAAATTTATTTGCATTTGGTAAAGCATGTGCTCTCCAAGTATCTGATACTCAGATGGTATCCTTCCAGTAATCTGGCACTGTGCCTCATCTGCAACGCCAGAGCACTTCTGTATCCTTTGACTGCTGAAAGTCACAGCTTCTGTCCATCACAAATACAGACTCCTTACCAGATTAAGCTCAAAGAATGCATCATTCAACTACCTCCTTTTCCCCTTACACATCTTTATTGCCAATAAAAAAAAAAGTCTAGATGTGCAGCTAGGAAGGGAGTCACACCCTTCTTCAACAGATGTTCCAATTATCCAGGCCTCATGGAGTGTGCCTCTTGCAAACGAGAAAAACAGCCCCATGCACATTAGCATAAAAATACAGCATACATGATGGAAAGAAATACATGATGGAAAGAAAAACTCTTCTACAATGCCTTGCACTTAGCGAAGGTGATAAGCCTGAAGGGTCAATGGGTAAATAAAAACCTATTCCCATTCAGTTCTTGACCTGGCTCTACCAAAACCTAGCTCACCTAGGAGAAATAGTTTTAAGAGAACAGTAACATAAAAGCAGTCCCACAATTTATTGATTACTTATTAGCATTTTTAAAGGAGATGTTGGGGAAAATAATTTTAATTATTTTTCTTTAACGTTGAGGTCCTCTCTCTGTAACAAACATGAGCATGCACTTGCATCAGAAAGAAATCTCTGACTAGTAAATTCTTGAAGAACAAGTCTCCTTCAAATTTTAGCCAGCTTAATTTACCAACATATTTAAATATATTGTGTAGGACTGAACTTACTTGTGGTGGCTTTACCTCTTTCTGTTCACATTGTTCTTTTCCATTCTTTTTTCTTTTCAGGTAAAAAAAAAGGGGCCCTTCAATGAATGCACCTCTGTTTTTTTACATCAGTATTGATTTATACTTTGCTTGTACCAGCAAAAAACCATAATGAGTGAATTAAAAAATGGCTTTTGTACACTCAGTGAACCACAACTCTATATATGATAATTCATGTCTGCTATAAACACACATTATATCTGTTTCTCACCCTGCCAGGAGCAAATATTTAAAATGATCTGGTGGAAGTCTGCATTTTCATATCAATCATGTCTAAACTTACTAAAACGTTTTGCTTCTAAACTTTTATTTAGTTGTTTGATTTTGTACTTTTCAGACAATCTGGATATATAGACCAAAATATTTTAAAACTTAATGGTTCATACTTACCAGTCATTTTGCTGTTTTTATGTTCTCTTTGGATCCTGGGAGCACTGTACATATGGACACTTTAATGCATGAGATAATAATTCCATTTAAATTAGCTCCAGGTTTGCTTTTGCTTTTTAAGGAACTTTCCTGTCACAAAAATGTTATTGGCAGGCATGCCTCTTTATATTTGAGCATTAAATAAGAGGTGAGGTCTTATATAAGAATCTACTTACGTGTTCCAATACTCTTGATAGTGTTTCTATTCATCCAAAGACTGCAGATTGGCATTATGGTTACTATTTTTCTTCATGTGCTGAGGTCATTCTTATGCTGTTTTAGAGAAAGAAGAATTAACAAAGGTGGTGGTGATTTATTTAAAATATACTGAGATTCTGCTTTTCCAAAGCGATTTGTGTCAAATGTATTAGTCTTTTACATATTTTAACCAAGACTTGTCAGTGTTTTTGACGTGTGCTTTCCCTTCCCTAGGCAGTTCACGGGAAGCCAAAACAAAACTGAACTGAGTTTTTACCTTTAGGAACAGCTTGTGTATCCAGTCACAAAACTTCCCCTCTGGACTAGGCAGGCATTAACACACCATTTACATTTTCAACTTATCAGATACCAGGCTTCTAACTAGACAAATACTTGATGAGCAGTACAAAGGCAACTGCGTCTTGCCCTTCTCCCAGAAACGGCTCTGACGTGTATCAGCAGTGAAAGAGGGCTCAACTCTCCTTCAGCTGTCTGTTTACCTCATGAAACACTTCTGTGGAGTCATTAGTCCCCCTCCCTCTCACTTGCTGGGCCTTTAATCCCAAACAAGCAAACGGTACAAGTGAGCAAGTGAGTCGCTGGAAAGCCAAGGACTAGCCAAAAGAGCAGGCAGGTGGCAGGGGGTGAAGAGGCGCAGGGGCACCATTGAGTCTCTGTAAGGGGGTTAAAAATGATTATCTTCCCACGAGGAAGGGCCTCCAGAGTAAGACTGAGTAGCAGCCAGTAACAGGGTAGTGATGAAAAATATAAGTAATAAAATAGAATAATAATAAAAATGTTTCTCTGACTATAGCCCTGTGCATTGCAACTTTATGTGCTAGGCCGTGAGTCTAAAGGAGCAGCACAGATCACCTCAAAGCTGGAATCAATTTTTTTGCAGTTTCAGGTACGTGCAGCTGACTTCACAGGCAGGGTCCAAAAAAACCCCTATATTATCATCTATGCTCTTTTTCTCTGGGAACACAAAAATTAATCCATGCTTCTAGTTGTTCATTTACACCTGTAGCTGGAGGCAACACAGGGTAAGGCTGTACCTCGGATATCTGCAGATATCACATGATGGTACTCACTCGCCTCAGAAGGTTGTTGACAGGTTATGTTCATTAGTTTTGGTATGAGTCATGCTGTTACTAAATTGATAGAGCTATAGAAAAGCCTACTAGTGAACAAAAATAAATAAGAACATTCCTTCTCCCTAACTCACCATCTGCCACAAGTTTATGATACCTTCAGATTACTTCAGGTAGCAATTAAGGCATATTTCTATGGACTAACCTCACTGTTTATATGATTTTCCTCAGAAAGTGGAAGCAATTGACAATCCATTTATATGGTCCTGGAAAACCATCCTGTATTTGGTCCAGTTAACCACTTCTGTGATGTTTTCTAAATACATTTAATAAAATCATTAATTCCAGAGCTCCGTGAACTTGCTAAAAAAATATACTTAGATATGAGTACTACTGGTAGGTATTTTCTGAGTTGGTACTGAGGATGAGTAGCATAACTACATAAAGTCAGACCATACTCAGGACTAACTCCAGCAGAGAACCAAGAGCAGGTGTCACAGGAGCAGCAGAAGAACAAGGCAAGCCAAAATGCTACTTCTCAACAGTGCTTCTACACCCTCCAGACACTTTCTGCACAGGGACTATATTTATCTTTGTAGTAACCATTAATAGATCTCTTATCCATGAACTTGGCCAATCCTCCTATAAATCCACATAGACTGTTGGCCCCATGTCCTTAGTTTTTGTATACAAAATGTTGACAGGTTGCTCATGATTTTACATTGTATTATTTAGTAATTTCCAATATGTAGCTCTTCCATATGTTCTTTTCTGATGCTGTTCTTCAAATCTCTGCTATTGCATCCCGTCTGAGATGGGGGAAGGAGGAGAATATCTTACAGGATTAGGAATGCAAGCATACCATGGATGTATACAGTGTCAGAGACACATTACTAAATATTCCTAGTGTTTGATTTGCTCTTTCAACTCATAAAAGCACTGATCAGACGTTGTTTTGGAACCCTCTATCATGTTTCCTAGATTTCATTCAGAGCAGAGGTTAGCTCAGAACCCACCACTTTATATACAAAATTAGAAAATTCTGAATCAATTAGTATTTATTTCCATTGGATTTTATCTGATAGGCCTACTGATTAGTTCTAGCAACTGCAAAGAAATTAAGGTAACGACAGTTCTGAAACCTAGATACCTAAGTTGAACTAAACACAATTTATAGCAATGGCAATGAAAATGGTGGTACAGTATTCTCTTACTTTTGAAGTGCTGATTAAGGTTTTATGTTGCAAATGTAGTTAACAACCCATCACTGAGATGCTTTGTACAGGCTAATTGTTCTTCCTGGCACTAAAGGGATCTATAGTGTCCTGGATGATGCTGATTACCTAAGTAAGCTATTTTATTTGAAATTACAGGGAAAAAATATGCCTTATATGTATTTAAAGTAAAAAAAATGAGACTTCACTTTTGCAACAGCAAATGCTGGACTAATAATTGGAGTATCTGGATTTTTTTTATAACTGCACAAACTCACTATCGGTAGAGTATAAAAATAAAAGCAAAACATCTACAGATTTTCGTTTTATTTAAATGCAAATAAAACACCTCTGTCCTAGATTCCCCAACTTTGTCAAGCTGGAGCATGTGTGAAAAATATTACAAGAGCTAAGTCTCAACAACAAGTCTTGTGTTTGGGAAATGAACTGTTCATGAGCTGAACAATAAAAAACCTAAATAAAACAAACAATAAACTCCAAAATAAATGTGGATTTCCAGCTTCCTGCAAGCTGCATTTGGTTGATTAGATTTGTTCTGACATAAGTAAACATCACTTTTCTGCGATTATAGCCAGACTTTTACGCTGGTTTATTTAAATATTTAATCAGTTGGATATAAGTATATTTTCTTAGAATTACGTGACTTTTCATGAATCAGGTACTCAGTATTTTCACATTTTAGATTTTATTCCTTCTTCATTTGTAATAAATTCATAATATATTTGGCCCAGACCTCTCTACTTTATTGCACATTTTTCATTATAGCATATTCAGTTGCCATGTTCCTTGTTCTCTTAAATTTTAGCATGGGCAATCCATTTTGCAGCAACTTCCCTTTTTAGTAGAGTCAATTACAGAAAATAAGACAGTTAAACTTTTAGAATGATAGTCACTTTAAGCCAAATATTTTCTTCCAATTCTATTATATAAGCAGTGAATTTGGACCCCAAAAATACCAAGACTGATATTTCTTTATATATTCCCATATTAGATAGATGACGGAAGATGTTATTCAGTGTTTTCTGATTCCTGTGTCTGGGTTTATCTCAGCAGAACCTAGCACAATCTGTCCTACCTTTACAGTACTATCACCCACATTGGTAAATTGAATTACTGGATTGTGAGAGATCCACAGCCTAGGATACTAGCTAGTAATAGCTTTGGCACACAGTTTATAAGTAGCAATTGCACTGATGCCAACTGCTGAATTAAGCCTGAGGTGGTGCAAAGGTTCAAAACTAAGCAGGATTCGGAGTTTGGTTTATTCCTCCTTCAGGACCAGAAGGAAAAATAACGTAACATGAACAAATAGCTTCTGATTATCTGCAGGCTGTCGCAGTTCACTGCATGTTGGCCAAATCCACACCTAGGCATAGAACTGCAACTAATAAGATTGGCAGAAGGACTCAAAACACAACAGATCAAGGAGCTTGCTTTAGTTCTGGTGCCTGAAAGGCCTTAAATAACAGGATAGTGCCTGTTATCAAAAGAATTAAACCTAGTTTCCAAATAGTTAGAAAGTTCTCAGTGGGCAATTTTAGGATTTGGATCCTGCAACAGAAGGCTAGCATGGGGAATGGTACTAGCATTGGCATATGCTAGCAGCAGTAATTCATAGCTAGTCTTCATTTAATAGTATGCCCTGAAAAAACAAGGGCTCTTTTCGCCATGCCTAACACCATCATCCTAAGAATGGCTCAAATGAACATGGCAATCTGTTCAATCGAGTAACTTGTTGCTATTTCTGAGGTACTGCTGAGCTGCCATTCAAGTCAAGTTTAGTTTAACTTGAGAGTAGTAGAAAGATGGTAAAGATTCAGTTTATGATTAGATGAACAAAGACAACAAAGATGAGGGCTGATACCACCTGGGCAACTTTTCATAGGTGTTTTTGGAGAAGATAAAGGATGCTAGGCTAAGTTGGATGGTAGGTTAGCAGCTATAATTGGAGTAACAGGCAGTGAAAAGCAGAACTCTTGTTGCATCTTGAAATATTTCTGAAATAAGTTGTAGACGGCAGAAGTACAGTGATATGGCTCAAAATTTGTTAAAGTTAGGACTGGGTTCATTTAGGCCACAGTTTTCATGGATGTATATATTCATGGATCCACTGAGAGGACCATTATTTACTTACTATACAACCTACCTGCCCTCATTGCAGCACTTGGATGTTTTTCAGATTCCATCAAAAGAGCAAGCTTTTTGGTCCCTTCTGTTATGAATACCAACTTAAACCCTACACCACAGCTAAGCCTGTATGATGATCCAGTCTGCAACTAAGACCCAACTGTAAACGTGGTTCTCGGATTTGGTTTGTACCTTACCATGCTACCAGTAGGGGATTTACCTGTCATGTGACTGATTGCAAACTTATCCATCTAGGTCTTATCGGAACCTGGAGCAAAATGCACGTCTTAGGACAAAGTCCAGGCAAAATCTTTCCCTAATAAAAATTCAGGAATAGGCAGCTGCCACAGGGAACTGGTACATTGCTGGCCACAGCTGATAATCTAGGTCGGTGTGCCTTGAAGAAACCTGAAACAATTCTTACCTGTTATGTTAAGCACATCCTGGGCCGTACAAGGAACATGGACTTCCACATCTGTCTGATCAGTAATTACCCACTAATTTTTCAGTACCATACTTTTGCCCTGGAGGATCTGGTAGGTTCTCCAGTCTACAGTCTTAATGTATCCTATTTCATTTTGTTCTGTCTTAGACATAGTGCTACCTCATATCAGAAAGTTTTTTCCCATGAAATTACAGTGCCATTTCTCATTGTTTTCCTTCCTATCTTACAGGATTTAATGACCAGCCTTAATCTTATCCTCAGAACTTATCAAGAAGCAACTGTCTTCCTGGCTTCAGCATCTCTATGTCTTGCAGTATTCAGCCATAATCGTAAATTCTTCAGTGCCCACTGCTCTAACCACCAACCCTTAGCCTTGGACATAACCTACCATATACTTTTCCTGTGCAGACACAGAATTACCACTGCTGGAGAACCGCTATCCTTTCAAAGACCATTGACTCTTCAATTACTTGTTCCTACCTGCTGTAGGAACCATGTGCTCTTTAGTTTGTCTTACAGCTAGAATTTAGTTTAAAACATAATGCTGTGGTCTGAGTGAAGTACTTTCATCCTGAATACTACCTCATCTAACTAGAATATACTTATATCATGTACAGGGGAGTTCAAGGAAATATCATGCAGAAATATTAGACCTGGGTGAACTTATATTGGCATTCTTACAGCCTGAAACTTCAGATGATGAAAAAATTATTTCTACATTATTTGGGTACCTAAATCTAAGGTACCTGCCAGATAATGACTGTGAAGTCATTATCTCACATGTAGATTTAAGTACTGTCAGATCATATGTGCAGAAATGGGCCTCCCAAACACAGCAGTGAAATAAGTCAGCGATAACACTCAGATTTTATAGTAGCTTAGTAGCAGAAGCTAAATTTTTTTCTGCCTGTCTGGCAAGTCATCTTCAAAGCACACATCAAGATATGTGGATTTCTGCAGTGGAGACCACCAAGATCCACTAGTGAAACTGCTCTAGTTTTTAAAAGTAATTGAAGAACAACTGTGGAGAACACAGCACGTATGGCTGTGCTAATGAGGTCTCAGGATTAGAAGAATTGATCAAAGGAGGGAGACCAAAGCTCCAGTCCCTTCTTTCAAGACTGTTCATGCAGTTCATCTTGCAGCTTTTTCATATGTAAGCTGTTGGGACAAATGCCAGGACTCATATCTTCCCCTCATCAAGAAAAGTATGAGGTTAGAGGGACATGAACAAAATACTTCCTCCTACTCTTAAAAAAAGCTACTGCATATCTTTCTTTACTAATAGCATTGATAGTACTATTTCTCCAAAATATTGGTGGATTTTCAATGAAATGCATCATGTAGAATTGCTCAAACAGGCTAACGCCTGTAAGTTATACTGCAAAAGGATAGGGGAGGAGGACAGGTGTGGTTTAGGATCCAAAGTGAATTACCTCACTGAGGCCAAGTGGATACCATTAGCGTTTTATGGCTCAGCTGGAGCAATCCAGTCCCATACCCTAGTAAGAAAAACAAATGGGGTCTACAACCAGATACTAGGCTGCATAACTAGTGTGTGAAAGAACCTCTTATATCAGTGGTGGGTGTAGCGATTGCCTTTGCAAAGATTCTGTGTCACAGATTGCAGCCTGTGCAGCTTGAAGGAGAAAGCCAGCAGCAGCAATTGCAAGCATGACTAATTGAGAGCACTGACACAAGCTGTAGAAGGCAGGCTACAAGGGATGTGTCGATTTTGAAATAAAGCAGTTGCACACTGTGTTTAGAGAAACATGACTTTCTGCAAGTAAACAAGATTAGACCAGAGATTGTGCCAGACTTTAGAGTCTGCTTTTTAATTCTAACTTAAGTAAATAGGTTTGAATCTTATGCTAAAAGCAGGTACCATATGCAAATATTTTCCAGATTTATGATCTCCATTTTTTAAATGGGAAGCTTAGGTTTATGCACATTAGTCATATTGAAGACAATGTTTGAGTAGTTCCTGTACTGTTTAAGAGACCAATGGGGAAAAAATGACTGCTCTACAAAATCAAGGAAAGCCATTTATTTTCATACTTCTCTTTCTTCCCCCGCAAAGAAAAGGAAAATACATAAGGCAGATTAGAATTTAACTGAGGAAAACAGGCTTTTCAGTCTTAGCAATGAAATAGCTGAAATACTTATGGCAAGTTCTATGTTGTTAATCCAGACATTTAAAAGCAAAAAATATTATGGTACTCCTGACAGCAGGTTAAAAATATGTAGTCTAAACTTTGAGTGAACATAAATACATTTCTCTCAATAAGGGTTTTCCAGAAAATTAATACAGAGACTTTGATTTTACATGGATCTAAATTTTTTTTCATTTATGAGAATAAGCAGTTGAAGTTAATCTACTGAAATGACATGCAATATTTGCACAGAACTTTGCCTTTTTTGATAGGAGACGATATAATGATCTTAAAGAGTTTTTAATCAAAGGAATGTGAAGATATATTTTAAGTGGGTACATGGAAAAAGGAACAACATCATAAAATAAAGAAATCATAGATTTCTTATCAGTGGTTGATGTCATGTGGTTAATGAATATAAAAATAGTTTATCAGCACCAGACAGTAAAAATCTGTCCATTATAGCTTAACATCTTACAAAGAAACAAGCAACTTATTAGATCTATTTATACTACTCTTCCATTAGCAGAATAAGTGACTTAAATCTGGTTTCTTTTATTTCAGAAATGAAAGGATGAAGTCTGTCCAGCTTTTAGAGTATTGCATTTGACAAAAAAAAAAATTCAGATGTGCAGGCCAGAAGGGGCTAATATAAACCACACCATTTGTGAATCTAGAAGATTGTCTTCAAAAATTGTGCTCAGTCAAAACATGTTCTATCAAAGTGATAATGAACGTGTCACAATTAATGTATAAGGGATAAAACCAATTTACAGGATGACAAAAAACAATAATATTCTAAGCAACCAGCATTCTTCTGGTTAATTTAGACTTGAGACTTTAAAAAGATTCTGATCTTTCTAGTCCATATCCACTATTAAGTTGAAAGAAAAAGAATAAGGGATAGCCTGTCTCTGTTGGGCAGATGAAATTCTGTAAAATTCATGTGTTTGATACAAAGCAACATCCCCTGAGGTCATGGTGAAAAAAACCCCAAACCTCTTCCCAGGTTTTGATCTGTGTTGAGAGGCAAATAGATCCAGAAGATAGAGAACAAAACAGGAACATTGTAAACCTGAATTCTGTTCCAAGCTCTCCTACAAATCTCCCGTGTGACTTTAGAGAAATCCCAGCACGAACCTTTCCTTCCCTTAAAGACATTGTGCCTATTGTATGCAGTTTGATAGCGGTCCCTGTGAGACAAGGACTTTTACTGTGTGTTTGTACAGCACACAGTGCAACAATGTCAGGGCTTAAAATAAACTCTCTAGGTATGGTGAATAAACATAAGCACATTCAGAGAAAATAAGATAAACAACAAGCGATTGTACATGACAGAATAATAATACAAAGAAACTGGACCGTTTGGATTTGATACCAATTAGCTGTTAAAGGTAACACTGAGTAGTCATACATGGTATAGTTTTGATTTCTGCTATTGACACCAAACTGAAGCTAGATGGCAAGTTTAGGATTTTTGTAAGACAAGTTCTACCTTGCAAAACATAATTGGATCTGTTGTAGCAATTACTCTTAAGTGGAGACTCACAATTTTCCCTTTGATAATTATGTCACAAGATTTGAAAGAGATTTGAATATCAATGCACCTAATTGTCCTTTTACACAATTGAAAGTTCCCAGTAAGGCTGATAGAGGTATGAGTGAAAGCTGAAAACTCAGTCCAGGTGAGACATGGCAGATCCAGCAGTTAGTTGTCAGCTGCTACTCCTCCCCCTAGACTTGCCTGGTTTATTACAATGTCCTTTTAAAAACTCCTCACACAGCATGAAAAGAATATGCTTTTTTTTTTTGAAGACAGCTTCATTGCAACAGAGGAGTAAACTTCTTAGTCTTACTTTTGTCATTGTTACTTGATCTTTTAGATTTCCTGGACTCTAGATAGCAAGCACTTTGAGAAAAGAATATGACCTTGGTTTTTCCCCTTGGAGAGAAGTCTGCATAATGAACAACGGATCTGAAGAGTTTGTGGTGTGGTAAGTGTGCTGTTAAAGAGAATTAGTGCACTATGTTGCAACAGATAAATTTTCCATACTACCTGAGATTTCTTACTCATTTATAATCTCATTATACCTCAGAAGATGTACCAAAGATGAATAACTGAAGCCAGGTTATTACTTCAGGGCAATCTCAGAGGTAAGTCTCCCAGCCCACACGAATTCCTAGGAAGTGTTACTCACCACTACTCAGCGTTCTAGGTGCTTGCTGGGACTCTCATAAGTAAAAAAAAAAAATGTTTAAGTGTGGGTGTAAACCTTTAACCAAAGCAGATTACATTGCAGCTTCTCTCAAATGGATTCCTACAAGCTTCATTATCACCTCTCTTTTGCTCAGATTTGCAATGAGGCATTTGCAATATTTATCCTATAAAGACAGACCTTTTTCAGGCAAAGAACCATCCCACTAACAGCAGTCTGGATATACATGGTTCAAAGGAGGAATCACAGCTGGGAAACGTTTGTTGATGATGTTCAAGATCATATTACCTATTTCATCTGCTGGAAGCATGTAGATGCCCAGGACTAGTAGACAAGTGATCCTTTTGACATTTCATAACAAAAATGTCTGTTAGCAAAAAAGCACTTTCTCATTAATATTCTTCAGATCTGTCCATTGAGGAAAGATTCAAATCACCTATGGGCACCATATATTTTACTTATTGCTATTACTAAGTGTATCATAGAATAACAGGATTGGTGAATGGTCTAGAGCGTAAGTCTTGTGAGATGTTCAGGGAGCAGGGGCTATTCAGCCTGGAGAAAAGGAGGCTCAGGGGGAATCTTATTGCTCTCTACAACTGCATGAAAGGAGATAATAGCAAGGTAGGTGTTGATCTCTTCTCCTGGGTAAAAAGTGACAGGATGAGAGGAAATGGCCACAACTTGTGCCAAGAGAGTTTTAGCTTGGACATTAAGAAAGATTTCTTCATTGAAACGGTTGTCAAGCACTGGAATTGGCTGCCCAGGGGAGTGGTTGAGTCACCATCTCTGAAACTACTTAGTAGATGTGTAGATGTGGTGCTTAGGGACATGGTTCAGTGAGACTTAGACTTAAGAATAACTATCTTTCAAACCATAATGAAATACTTTTAACTTCATCAGTAAGTAACCCAGAAAAATAGTCAACTGTAGGTACTAAAGTTAGGGTGGGGTTTTTTTCCCTTCTCTGGTTAATATCCCAGCTAAGAATTCTGTGATTTCCAGCTGAGTTAGTAGAGGGAAACTGCTTTATAGAAAAAGATCTGCAGATCTGGTGAACGCAAAGTGGAACACAAACCAGCAATATGCCCTTGTGGCAAAGAAGGCCAACAGTATCCTGGGCTACTTCAGGAGCACTGCCAGCAGGTTGATGGAGGTGATCCTTTGTTCTGTGCTGGTGAGGCCACAGCTGGAGTGCTGTGCTCAGGTCTGCACTCCCCAGTACAACAGAAATATGGAGCTGCTGGAAAAAATCAAGCAGAGGGACATTAGGATGGTTAAGAGACTGGAACATTTCTCCTATGAGGGAAGGCTTAGAGTGCTGGGACTGTTCAGTCTGGGAAGAGAAAATTCAGGAGCAAGCTCATCAGAGTGCGCAAATATCTGAAGGGAAGGTGTAGGGAACATGGAGTCAGGTTCTTCTTAGTGGTGTCCAGTGACAGGCCAAGAAGCAATAGGCACAAACTGAATGAGGTTCCGTTTGAACATCAAGAAACACTTTTTTACTGTCAGTTGACTGAACACTGGCACAGGTTGTCCAGAGAAGTGGTGTAGACTCCATCCTTGGAAATACTCAGAAGCTATCTGGACATTATCTTGGACAGCCTCCTCTAGATGTCTCTGCTTGAGCAGGGTGGTTGGACAATTTGACCTCCAGAGGTCCCTTCTAACCTCAGCCGTTCTGAGATTTTGTGATCTTATTATGAGTGTTCTGAATCATTGATGTTGGTGTTTGGTAATTCTTGGAACACTGGAAAAATTCTAGATAACAGAAGAATATTTATGCCAGGACAATATTAAAAACACCTATCAGAAAATATCAGTCTTGGCCAAAGACTAGAATGGCTGGAAGAGTTTATCACTGAGGAATTAAATATGACAGTGTAATTACAGCTAAGCACTATGGGTACAAACAACGGATATTTCCATTAACTTGATTGTTTAACAGCATTACATTTTGGCATGTAAATACACACCCCACCCCCTGAAAAAAGAGAAAATGTTGAATTAATAAATTGTTTTGTGACATTTTAATAATAATAATAAAGAAACCCCAAACCTGACTTTGACAGAATTTAAATTACAGTTATAAAATCTTTATGTTTAAGCCAAGATATAGCAGTTACATTTATAATTAATTTCTTCAGGTTTTCATCCCTCACTCTGAAATTAAAATAACACATAAAATTAATAATGAGACTTACAGGTGAGATTGGAGAGCTGGAAAGTAATTAAAAAGACAGATTACTGACAAAAGTCAAACCAGGTTAGTGGGGAAACTGTCCAAGAGTGGAGGAAAAAAAAGTAAGCAACCAAATAAACAACCCATACTCACCAAGAGAGTATGGGACATTTTATCTGAGACAGGAGATTGTATGTTATATCTTAAGAAGACTATATCCTGCACTGTATGGTCAGATCAATGTGAGCACTCTGTTTGTGAAACTATGTCCAAGAGCAATAAGGAAACAATCCCTGTACAGCCTGGAGGTCAAGGCTACATAAGTTAAAACATGACTACTTTTTGTATCGATGTTAGTGCCACTAGAATCATGTGTCTAGTTCTAATAGAATAATCAAGAACAGTAGGAAAGAAATTACAGAATATTTAGAGCAAATAAATCACAAGGACACCTAAGATGTGGAAAATGTTCCTTACAGTGGAGGACTTTCAACTACTGTCAAAAACCAGACAAACTTATATAAAGTGAGCATAAATCTCTCTGCTTTAGATAGGGCTGAAAATGTCATCATATCTTTGAGATAACAGTATCTTTAATCTAGTAAAGTCTAACTGAATGCTGGAACATGCTTAAGTATAGCATCAACTATGTTTAATTAGGTTTTATGTTTCTCTAATTCTCTTGCCCATCCTTTCAAGAATAAAACTGCTTTTTAAGACCTCCCAGTGGCTGATGACTCACACAGTAAAAGAACTTTATGCAGCAGAAACATAATATATGCAGATAGCTTTTTCAGTTACCTCAGAGAGCCCCTTTGGCTCGTGTTACTAATTCAATGCACATATTTGAAACTGTATGCTTTGAATTACAACTTTTTTTTCCTCTTCAGAATGAAAATATTTCTTATTATACAGTAAAGTCCTGGCATTTAGTCTCTTTAAATTGTTCATAACTTTAAACTTCAGCAATCTCTCATGAATTTGTCTCAAACTGCTACTTACCTATATTTTTCTGTGTTGCTGTTTCAGTTGTTGCAGCAATGCACAGGTCATGACTTCAGGCAGAAAATATTCATGAGGATTTGCTGAATGCTAATAAGATGATCACATAGACAGTAAATTTGTTTAGTATAACAAATGTGGAAGGAGACACAGATAATAAGGGATGGTATTGCAGCAGAACCATGCTAGTTTATGTTTTCTGCAAAGTTCCTTGAAACATTAGGCATTCAAACTGTAAATGACAGAAGAGAATAGTAACAAGTTTTTTTGTGTAGAAAGCAGTGAACAACCCCATTAGCAATGCTATTGTAATCCAGCATTATACCTCTGAAATAAACGAAAGAAAGAACCACTGAGATTAAACAATTAGCCAAATTTTGTATAAGATGAATGGAGCAACTATCACTTAGATTAAAATTGTGCAGCTAAATCCACCCAATATCAAGAGTCTTAGTAAGAATTAGATTCCTGATATAGCCTTTGTCTATATGTCTGAGTAAAGCCGGAGAGAAAGGTAAAAGGTCAAAATCATATCTCAAAAACTCAGTGTAAACAGAGTCATCATTTAATGACATCGAGGAAGATTTTTTAAAACAAGTTATTTAGTCAAGGTATCCTGAAACTATAACCACACAAAAGGGACAGTCCAAGTGTTTGAATCCATGATCAGTAAACAAAAAACTCTAATTGTTTTTTAACAGAACCAGACACTATTGCAACAGATCCTCCAAATTCCTGCCATTTTGTCATCTCATTTACTTCCTTCAGGATCTGCCATGAATGGCTGATTCTGACAAATAGGCTTGTGATAAATCCACAAACTTAATACATCACCAGGGAAGTGGTAGAGCCACTGTCTCTGGAGGCATTTAAAAGATATGTAGATGTGGCGCTTAGGGAAATGATTTAGTGATAAATCTTGCAGTGTTAGGTTTACAGTCCGACTCAATGATATTAAAGATCTTTTTGAACCTAAATGATTCCATGATCTTAAATAAGTTGTACTTACCTATCTCAGTGCAAAGTGAAGTAGATTACAATGTTCTTATTGAATAGCACTTTTAAAACTTGCCTATCATAGATCTGGGAAGGTAGGCTTATATAAATTTTTGTTACTTTATTGGTAAAATCAAGTTACTATAGAGAATTAATTATTCTTATTTAAAATACGTTTGTTTGCTATCATGTCATAGAGGGAAATATTTGGTATCTCTGAAAATTAAATATCTTCTCTGCATGTACTTTACTTGTAGAATTAGGTCAAATTCCAATATAATTTTTTGAAGTATAAGTCAGAGTAACTTTGATGACTTCAGTCTGGAGACTTGGAAAGTTCTAGTACTTATATAATTTCATGTTTTCTACTGTCATCAACATGGCAGCCTTCCCAAAATTTGTATGGATGACAAAATTATATCCCCAGTTACTTCCCCCAAAATGATATTGATCAGCTTAATAGATTTTGACACTACGCCCAGCATTTTATTTAATAAATAATTTTCCTATGTTCTAAAGATTTTTTTTTGTCTTGAATTTACATAGTTCTTATAACAAGCCTATTTGATTAAAAGCACTATTAAGTATGTTTAAGAATGAATGGAACCAAATTCAAGCAATTCATCATTTTCAATTCCACAAGCCAATATTGGTAACTATAAAATAGCTCTGACTGTCCTTTACTGAGATATGGGTAATTTTTCAAAGCATAATGCCTGTCCAACCTGGAAAACAGCCACAGGATATGTTATAAAAATTCCATTCAGTGGCATTGTTGTAGCTATCATGCTTAATAGGAGTCTGCAGAGGTTGTTGACTGTTCTCTGTACAGTTTAGTTCTTCCAGACAGTAAGTTGTAAGTTTGCCATATCTCTCTCTAAATGACCTTGTTACATTTGCATTTTTTTCACTAATTGTGCCTAGATATTCTTTTTCCAGGTAGGTATTCCTGAACTCAGACACCAAATGGAACCATAACCTTTAGGGATGAGTATCTGCATACTCAGGTGTGTGGTCTACAAACTCAGAGAAGGCAAATCGCTGTCTTTTCATCCTCACTGTTTTGTCTAGTGTAACCAAGCCACGTGCACCCACTCCATTCTGTGCTTGTGGGTCTTCTCTGGATGGTGTCAGGATTCAAAACTAAAAGATTTCTAAGAGATGGACTGACACAGATAGATAATTATGTCTGTGGTGGCTTAACCTCCATGATTCTATAATATTACAAAATGACAAACAAATAATTACAAAATAATAAACAAAATGGACAGAGAGGTTGTTAAAATACTTTGCAAAACAGGTAAAAAATATGATAAGTACTAGTCCTTGTCCTGACAGTCTGTATTTTCACTGAAGAACGGCAACATAGAGAATCATGCTCATTTGCAGACACAACCTGGTTAAGAGTAAGCTCCTTCTAAGAAAATATATAGGCAGGCTATCTTCTATTCTTGTCAATAAAAAAAAAGCCAGTGATTGGTTTACTGGCCCTGAATCCTAGCAGCATGGGCTACATTCCCACTGACTAGCATCTGACTCATATTCTCCTCTGGCTTCTATGTGGAGTTTGATTTTCAGTTCTCAGACACTGTGCTGCCACAACTCAGGTGTTTTTGTATCATGAGACAAAATGTGTCTCTTCTTGCCTCTCTGAGGTAGCAGCTTCTGAGTGTACAAAACTTGCTGGACAGTGCTCAAGGATAATGAAGGGCTAAAGAAAGTAAACCTAAAGCAGCATTGTTCACGCAACATATTGGAAATAGACTCTGGCACATGCTTTTTCCTGGACTGTTCCTGGGCATAATCTCAGAGAGCGTTACTTGGCACAAACCAAAATGATGTCAGGAGCTAAGGAGCATGAAGGATTAATGACACCTTACTCAATCTCATGTCTTAACCCAGATCTGCTTTGCACCATGAACAAAGCCACAGGCTCTGAAGAAGATCTTTTGCAGAGGAAACAAATGTGGGCTTCTAACGCTATCTAAGATACAGTTTTCCCAAACTGCTACAGCTGCATGGCTAACGAACCATTGGAAAGCAGCTGTTTTGTTGCTAGTGATGAAGAGTTATATTGCTGTTGCCAACTGACAAGCCTTATTTCAAGAAAGTACCTGAAATTAAGTATGGTTTCCAGATAAAGTAGATTTCCAACTGTAGCATAACTCAGATGCATATAGTTCGTGCTTAGACAAAAGCCAAGAGGCATGTTAATCAAGAGGAATATTGTGTCGTGTTTGGGAAAACACATGAACATCACTGCAAAGCAATGCGAAGTTGCAGCGCAGGATTCTGAGAACATCCAGTGTTCTTACTCTTTGATTTTGCCAATGAGGAAGCAAACATGAGGATGCTTTTGACCACCTTTGTTTTGTGACTCTCTTTTCTTTCACGGCTGAGGGCAAAACCCTATATACAAACCATGTGACTACAAAGCAATTCAAATATGCTTTCAGCATTTGGTGCTGGAACACGTGTTTGAGAGGCTGAAAGAAAAATAGCACTCAATTCAGAAGATAAAATGCAGATATTACAAACCTTGCACAGAACTACAAGTTCACCCCAGGATATCATGTCTGCAAAACTAAAGAAAAGTATCTTGCATGCTAAAGTTCACTGTTGTTGAAGCTCTGTTTCACCAGTTCACAGAAGGGGCCTTTCCTGAGCAATATGGAGCTAAGGTCAAGGAAAATTAAGATGCTGAACAAGAAAACATCTAAGTCATATGTGATGGTTATAATGAGTAATTGATTGCTAATGCTTGTACTGTTTATGGATTGTGAAAAGCCTTGGGACATGTTTTAATGATATGTTACAGGGTACTGAAATGCCTGTTATGCTTATTTTTTAGACTTCTGGGGTGAAAGGACTGCCAATCTGCAAGGGTTATAGTATGCTAAATTAATTTTATAGATTGTGTTAGATTGGTAAAGGTCAATTCATTTAGCAAATAAAATATCAGTTAATTGTATCTCTGAGCTTGCTCATTAGGGGCATGGTCATGTAAATTGGTCATGTAAATTACATGAGCTTTTGTGCGTCTGTGCATATTTTAATAAAAAACCTTTTGCAGATTAGTGGCTTTCTCTTCCTTCCATTTAAAGCACTGAGAACATGTGCTTAAACATGGTAACTTAGGAAAATCGTGATGACAAGTAAATGTACTTCAATCACTAAATGAGGTTCGACTTGTAATTCAAAAATGGATGTGAATTTATCTTTCATAGAGAGAGAAGGATTTCCTTGTAGGTCAGTACTGAATTCAGTAGAAAGGGAAATTTTCTGTTTTGCCAGGTGTGTTTAACTTAATTATTCTTCACCTCTTTCCCAACACTGGATTTCCAGCAACGTCCATCCCAAGGTGATCACTCTCCACAAAAAAATAAACTGGAAAAAGCACAATCCAAGTACTAAATGTACTGCCACTTCCTAAAAGTAACGTCCTTAAGGCATCATAGGCCAGTTGGGGATTGTTGTCCACGATCAGATGCTGGGAGTATTGTCAATCACATCTTCAAATTGCACAAATATGAGGCTTTGTTAGATTAGTGGTTTAAGGTGTTTTGCCCTTCACGATTGTCCATTTGGCACTGTTACCCAAACCTATGAATGCTCGGCTTAGTGAGATTGCATTACAAATTGTTCTGTTACTGAAGCCAAAATTATGGTGCTTGGTTTATTCTCTTCTTCTGCTCACCAAAGTATCCTTTTCTGTGTAATTATCTGCACAGGAATACATCCTTAGCTTTTTATAACTGGTGTTAACTGGCCATCAGTAGTCAGTAGGTTCTTGCTGGTACTGTGTAGGAAAAAATGGGGCTTTAATGCTGAACAGGGCTTTCTACAATGCCATCCTTCTTCCAGTAAGTAGATGGACATAGGTCAGAAGACACAGAATCTAGGAACTGCAGGGATAATAAGGGTTGGGGTTGTCTGTCTTTGAGGCCATCACTTTCATCTTCATGACAATCTTATTGCAAGCTGAGCATGTACAGAGGCGAAAGTAAGAGAGTGACATGTACTTGAGGCTTGAGGAAAAACCCAGGACAGAGCCTGAAACATCACTGCTATGTTATTGGCATATTTTAAGTGGAATCCAGGCTATTCCTGTGAGAGGTGACTTTGAAGAGGAAAAGAAGTTCATAAAACCTTGCAGGTAAATTCTTTAAAGAGGTAACTCTAGCAAGTCCCAGGACTTTGGCCTCCTAAGCTTGAGGGGTGAAGAGATGCATGCAGTGAAAAGTTATTTTTTTAACCTGAACACTAACCCTTTTGATATGTAAATATTTATTACTCTCTTTGTGTTAGATAATTTGAATTCCTTTCTGATGTGGTGAACATTATTTTATCCACAGTTCTGGGAATTACAGTTGGAATCAATTCACTTTATGTAAGAGAAAGGCATCTCTCCATCCTGCAGCCCAGTCTGCTGTCAGGAGTCAACTATATTCAGGAAGAGCCTCAGATCCCTAATTTGTATTTGTGAGAGTAACTTGATGGTTTTGAACCAAAGAATGGTAAAACTTATTTAGGATTGCACCACTACAAAACTCCCGTGAATACGAGCAAAATCAGTACAAGTATTGCTCTGTGTTTCACACCGTTGAGAGCTCCTCAAATCAGAGATGACCCTCAGGCTCTGTATTTAGCATGGTATTGCAACTGTTTTAATATCTCACAGACAGAAAGAGGATGACTAATTCAAGAACCTTCTTTTATTAATGATCTAGATGTTTAATCAGCAGCTGTTTATTTCATCCACCTTTCAGCTATTTAAAAATATTCTTCTTGCTTATCCTTGAAGTTCCTTGTTTACCCCTCATTGTGTGTGACAAGTTTTGACCTACTATGCTAATTTAATTTTGCTTTTCAAGTCTATGGAATGAGAACAGATCTGAAAGCTGATTTTCATTGTATTTTTATATTCTCATGGCTGAGAGGTAATCAGCCGGATTCTTCTAGAAGCTCTGGAAGTTGTAGTACTGTCAGCAGAAAGCAGATGGAGCACTGCTGTGCCTCAGAGCACGTGGAGTCCTCACATGGGCTACACCATGAGGGTCTATAAGTGCTGCATAAGGCAGCTTGACAATCCCTCCACTGCGCTCTCCTGATGTGAATTGCCTTGTCAGAAGCTTGAAACACAGCCATGATATCACCAAACAGCACTGCATATATACCAAGATGATCTTAATAAAGCTTATATTACTAGTCACTGGAGGCAAGAAAGCCTTCAGCTGATGTTTTAGCTGCATTTATTTGGTGAGGAGTAATCAATTATTGCTGCTATGAAGCATGAATATTTTATGGGTGAGGATATTTGTTAAAAATGAATGTTTGGAAGATTTGGAGTAGCAAGGGAAGAGTTAATGTCAGGGTTTGTAGTGTTGAAACATAAATCAGGTATTTCTTGATGTAAATAAGTGGAACAACTCTAACTTTCCCCAGTGGAATGAATCTTCCTGACAGTATGACTCTTCTGCTGGTATTCATTATGCTGTGGCATGAAAATATAACTGTTTTGTTTTTTAAAAAAATTGCTATCTGAAAACCAGGTATTTTGCTCATTGTAACAAATTGCCCATTATGCAGATGATTGACAGGTTTTAATAATGCCGACATCTGAAGTATGATAATTAGACATACATCAGCAGTACTCGTATATCAGAATTGCAACATTTGTTTAATTCTCTCTTGCATGGCAGTGGAATATGCTTGAACACAGAAATATTTTTCAAATTTAGAAGAATGCATTCAAGCATTAACCTTCAGGGTATCAATCATTATCTGTGATTAATGACCAACTTGTAATAAACAGCTCAAAACATAGACAAAATTAATGTTGTAGGCAAATATCAGAAGAAAAAAATTGTCTGAGCAGCTGTGTTTCTAAATCAATTGTCACCTAAATTGTCACATAATCCATGTGATACTATGAAGTAGATGTTTTGCTCAAAAGAGGATTCAGGGATAAGTACACTATGCTGTTAAACTGGAACTGGCCTTCACCTATGAGGATTTCTTTCTTATGCTGACAAGTAGCAGATCTGCTGGTGAACCTATGCTGAAGTGTTTTCTTTTTTCTATGGATGACAGTTCAGACACTGGGCATTCCTGAAAGACTAAAAGAAACCCAGGATGCAAAGTCCTCATTGCTTATATGACAGTTTAATTGAGATAAGCATGATGATACAGAATACCGCCATGTTTTTGGGTTTTTTTTCCTAAGTAAACAGGGAGCAGGAAAGTAAATTTCACCTGATTTCACAGTTTCCCCGAGAATCAGACTAGGGAGAAAGCAGCTGATGCAACTGAAGAACATGCAAGATTTCTAAAACTCTGCAGTTGACATTAATTCACTTTCTTCCTTCTCTAAAACTCAGCTAACATGCTTGAGTTCCTTTTTGTTGGAAACAAAACACAGAGGATACAAATGGAAATCTGCCAGAACTTTGGGTTATGTGACTGATACTAAGATTTTAGAAAATCATCTTCAAAATCTAAGAAATGTACATTTGTTTCCAGAGCTCCTAATTTATATGAATGCCACTATCAAGGAATAAACATAATAAATCACATGCAGGCTCACATGACAGGAAAGCTACTAAGCTGGGCTACTGCCTAGGAATGAGTTCCAGCAGCACCTTGTTACAAACTATTACCTCAGCCACACTGAGCTTCCTTGTGGTGCTGATAGTGAAAAGTATGAAGAAAAGTGTTATATGGAGCAAGACTGACATTCAGAATAAGCCATGTTACGCCCTCCAGTTAGCACCTTCTTAGAGGTATTGGGTTACAGTTTCAGAATTATTTCCACAAGCACAGAAGTAGTAAATGTTTTTCTCATAATAAAATAGTCCATAACAGTAACATCATTCCATGGGCTGCAAATTAAATAAGGCATGCTGTCATCAAGGCCTACAGTGTGGTTGGACACATAGTGTGAAAGATATTGCTGTGGCTGTGTTACCTGAAACAGGAAGGTCTATACCACCAGTGAAGCGCTTCCTCACGGGTAGTTAAACTCTGTATGCTACTGTTGCACAAAGTTAATTTGTGCAGCTTGAACTACCGATCAATAATTTTTCCATTAACTTTGCAGTAATGAAAGGTACCGGAGTGAAACTCTTGATATATTTGAAAGCTAATTCCCAAATAATAGTTTTGGAAAGGATTTTGGCTGACATTATTTATCATCTCTGAGAAGGTTTAAGTTTCCAATATTGTAAGTTGCCTATAGAAGTTACAAAGCAAAACAAGTCCCTTAACCTTCAGTGCATATTCAGCCATATTAGTTTCTAAGTCCTTCTTCATTGTGATTCCCATCTGACTGGGTGTTCTCTTTATCTTTTATGATTTTTCTTTACCGGTAAATGTGTAGATTTTGATTGTGTGTGGACCAATGTGAAAATATCTGTTATCTACATGTAATCAGAGCAAAACAGTAAATGTGCCATTTCTCAGATTCCTAAAAAGGGATCAGATTAATGTCTCAGAAGAGATTCAAGACCTGATCCTGAATTGCTTGTCCAAATCTTCCTCTGACTTCAGAGAGTTTGAGGACTATAAGAAAAAAAATGGATGAAAAGCCCTAAAAAGACAGATTATCTCTGTGTTGTCAAGGTTCCTAGTGGTTTATTCATGATGACTTTTCTTTCTGGTTGCTAGTTTTGTCCCACCAAACAGAAAAAAAAGTCTCACTTATCCAATACATGCAAGTTTTTCATCCCCTGTAAAGCAGTCTGTGAAACACAGACCACAAACCTTGACTCCTTCCCACACTCAGATACAGATGACAAGCAAGACTCATCTTTGGTTCTGCTTCCACAGGACAAAGGGTAAACTCTCCACTGGTCTAAAAACTGGTTATTGACATATTTCTCTGTTTAGTCCAATCTGTACAATATGGTCACCTCCATCTTTTTTTTTTCTTATGAGTACATCAACTGAGAGAATCACCCTCAGCAAGATATAGCCCATCTTAAAAAAGTCTCTGGCAAAAAGACACTACGAATGGTGGCTGTCCCTACAGCTTTTCCCTGCTTCAGGAACAGGGACCATCCTTTTAATTCCTATCCAAAGGTCACAGTACAACTGTTAGCTAATTCCTGAAGATTAAAAATTCAGGACTTTCCCAGCCTTGGTAAAATCAAATCATATTTCAGGACTGAGAAGAATGAATCCAACTGTTAAGATGCACCTCTAATTTTCAAACTGCAACAATTGTAAAGGTCTTTTACCAAAATCCATTTATGTAATGGGAAACAAAAAAACACAGTTGTTGAATTAATAACCTTTGCCCCTGGATTTTACCTGAATCTGAATTTCCATTTAATATATGGTATGTTCCACATCTCAGGACAAAAAGAGAAAAATAATCATGAGCAAAAGGCAAAATGCAAGGTAATCTCTGCGTGTAACTTTCTCAAGAAGACATAAAAATGTTGGAAAAGAAGACGACTGTGTTGGAAATTGTTGAAAAAGAAGGTGATTTCCAGAAATGAAAAATCAAATCCCTGAGATCTGTTGCTAGTAACAGTGCATTGCAGAAATTCATGTGCAAGTTACCCATTTCACTAAGCAGCAGTGGGCTTCTCAAAGTTGGCAAATGGTTTCTTCATAAAGAATGACAGGAGTATGGAGGGGGGGGGCAGGGGCAAAAGGCAGTAGTTAAGAATATGAGGCACTTATTCTTGGCTTAAAATAAAGACAACACACAACACAGTGTGCTGGGATCTGACCCATTGCCCTTTTTCAAATTTCAGGAACAGACATCTAAAATAACATCTGAAAGCACCTTATTGAGATACTGGAGGGAGCCTAACCCTGTCTATCTGCAAACTAATATAAAAATCCTTGTTATCTGTCCTCCACAGACCACTTATGTTAGTCATTTATGAGTAGTGTTCCTAAGGTCCATTGCATGTTCTTTTAAATATGAGGTCCTAAATAAGAAAAACTGCTCCAAGGAGGCACTGAAATGTGCAGTCTGACCTGACCTTCATCTCCTTCAAGTGCAAACCAGAAAAGTATGTACAGGTAATAGTTAGACAGACATCTTGATGTTTTTTCTTTCCCCATCCCTGTCTTGGATACCACTCCCTAAACAAGTGTCTGGATCTAACATAACTGTATTATACACAGAGCAAAAGTCTCAGAAAAAGCATCTAAACAACTGTATTCGTTTATAACATACCTGAGACTTGTATACCCTGGCATGCCTACACGCACACAAGCAGACACAGAGCAATGACATACATGATTACTAGCTGGTTCCCATCTATAACTTGCTGCTTGTCCATGCAGTTGCTTTAACTATGAGCAACACCACAGTGATGGTTCTGAAACTTTAGAGCAATGTGCCATCTAGTGACAATGCAGATGATCCTGAAAATCAAACTCAGATTCTACCATTTTATCTGAAATAACTCTTGCCACAGGAGCCCGCTTCCGCTTTGAAGAGACTTATGTTTTCAGGTTTTTACTTGGTGCTGCAGGAGAAACTGTGGACTCTTTAGTCCTGAATTTCCATACAAAACTGTCTATTTCGAAAGAACACTTGCTTGGCTATGGACAACCCTGTAGCAGCTTTTTCCATCATCTCAAGTTACGTTTAACACCCGCATTCTTAGAAAATCCTGCTTTATAGTGGTGCAAGAATCTCACAGGTATTTATGAGGGTATGCCAGATGTGCAGGCCTGAAAGTTGTGCACTTGCAGTCCAGAAAGCCAACTGGGCTGCATGAAAAGCAGTGTGGGCAGCAGATTGAGGGAGGTGATTCTCCCCCTCTACTCCGTTCTGGTGACCCCCTACCTGGAGTGCTGTATCCAGCTCTGGGGTCCCCAGCACAGGACAGATACTGACCTGTTGGAACGAGTCCAGAGGAGGATCACCAAGATGATTAGAGGAATGGAGTATCTCCCCTATGCAGAAAGGCTAAGAAAATTGGAATTGTTCAACCTGAAGAAGAAAAAGCTTTGGGGAGACCTTATAACAGCTTTCCAGTACCTAAAGGGGGCCTAAAAGAGAGCTGGAAAGGGACTTTTTGCATGGGCATGTAGTGATAGGATGAGCAGGAGATGGTCTTAAGATGAAGGAGGGTAGGTTTAGATTAGATATTAGGGTGAAATTTTTTACCATGAGAGTGGTGAGGCACCAGAACAGGTGTTGTTGATGCTCCATCCCTGGAAGTGTTCAAGGCCAGGTTGGATGGAGCTCTGAGCAAACTGGTCTAGTGGAAGGTATCCCCAGTGTCCCATGGCAGGGGGGTTGGAACTAGATGATCTTTAAGGTCCCTTCCAACTCAAGTCATTCCATGATTCTCTGATCCTATGATTCTATGTTAGAGTCCTTTCCTTTTCTCCTCTTTTTCCTGTCTGCAGTTAGAACAGCTTGATTAGTTTATAATGGTGTTCATTTATATTTGAAAATGTCCAATTGCCAGGAAATTGGTGCAGGAAAAGCAGATGAGGAAAGAGAGATTAATATTGTATTCTGAAAAATGTCCTTAATTTAAATATTAGCAAGAGGTGATCATTCAGCAGAGCAATATCATCGTCTGCACTGCAGCCATATCTGAAAGACAGTGAAAAGATACCAGGAAGCTGATTGAAGTCTATGAGTTTAATTTTGCATTTTTATGACTTGCATGGAACTTTGTTTTAAATAAAACGTTTATCAACATAGTTATATATGGGTTATATATATGTTAAACTTATATACATATATAGATCATATATGTGTGTGTGTGTGTGTGTATGTTTAAAAATAAACACCTGTCAAATGAATGCCTAAACAAAGATGAATGACTCACATGAATTCTTGAGTGGAGGTTTCTAGTGATGAAAGCAAGAGTGAGAGGCAGAACATAGTAGTTCAAGGTGCATACCAGTATAAGACAGCTGATGTTGGTCAAAACTGGGATGATACAACACTGGAAAAACTGAATCAACTGTTCTCAGTTGTCTGGCAAGCAGAAGATAATTCCTATTAAAACTTTTTTTTTAATTGAAAAAATTAAAATGCTACAAAATAGAACAGGATCAGAAGAGCTGAGCCAAGCCAGGAAGTACTTGGGAAGCTCAAAAGAGAAACAGACAGTTAATAAGAGAAACAATTACCAGAGAAACAATAACCAGTCAGTTCTGGTAATCGAAGTGGCCACTATCACTATTACAGCAAGACGGTTGTCATTCTAGATGCTGTTTTGCCTAAAGAATAAATTCATTCATCTCAGTTAATGTCAAAGTCATCTTCTAGAGGCAAGATGTGTACAGCAGTGACCATTACAACTGTTTCTACTGGCACAAAGGTTTTGAGGTGATTAGTGAGTTTGGTTATCTCTAATTTTGGTATACAAACACTCTAGTTTACAGGATGTGCAGGCCCAACTGATACCTGAATGTACTTTGGCCTTGCCACTTTTGAAAATTTACCATGGATCTATATAGCTACTTTTAAAAAAATTATTATTATTATTCCAGAGGGCAGTGTACTGATCAGCTACGTTTAATATGCAAGTTTTCCTACAACCCAAATTTAGCTTTGAATACACTAAAAAAATCCCCTCTTTTTATATACATTATCCTTTAAGTCATGTGTCCAAGACAACCAGCAAGAGAATTAGCAAATCCACAAGTAATTCTAAAATGATAATCAATAGTAGCTTTAAAAATGGACATGATGAACTGATGCATCTTATAACAAACTTCATGGGCCAGACTAGCCTGATTTGTCTGCTTTTTGGTATCATTTCTCAGTTGATACTATCAAACTTCAAAAAAAAAAAGGTGCAGAGTGCTGTTTGGAGTGACAAGCGATGCCAGTTTCAAGCCTGCAGTTAGATAAGCAGTAGATCAGAAGCAAAATTGTTCTCTCACAAGCTTTCATGGGTACAAAATTCATAAAGAAATATTGTTTCATCTTCTGAGTTGAAGTTTCTACACAGAGGATGTTTAGCGGTGAAGATACACAAAGATATTTATAGTCCACAGAGGAACAGTTTTCTCTTCCAAGGATGACTTGGAGCACTGAAAGGACACTGTATTGACTCAATCTCTAGTCTGAATACTTCAGACCACATACTTCAGTCACAGAATGCACAGCTTTACAGATAGGCCCACAGAAATTCACTTATTCCAGAGCCACGAGAAGAAAAATGGGCAGAAGTGGTCATGATAACACAGTATTTATCAAGTGTGCAGTACACCATGACTTCTTACAGAGCTGTGATAGTCCAGGTCAGCATGAAATCCTCTCTTCCTGTTCTCTGACAGTCTAGAGTTAACAGTCAGCCAGAGCTCATGGGCTCAGCCAGGTCTTTTGCTGGGACTTGGACACAGTGACGGACCAGTCCCTTCCTTGGACCTGATTCACTTTCTCTCAAGGTGTAATAGGATGGAACTGAGTGATAACAGCAAGTTACTAAACTTGATGCAAACAGTATGCAGTGGTATAACTCATCATAGCTGGTATCTCTCCTAGGAAGGAATTAGATCTGTGAAATTGTACAGCTGCAGGGGAATTCCAGACATTACTGCAGAAAAGAGCAGATATAACAGTGAAAGAATTGTTCAACCTGCTATGTATCTTTATGCAGATAGACAACAGAGAAGGTCAGATTTGCCTCTGTTATCTTTGTTTTCCTTTGGGCAACATCTTTTTCAATAGCAGAGGTCCAGGTAATAACAGCACTCCTCTATGTTAATATGATTGTAACATCTGCATTCCCAGTAAAGCTGTGGCTCGATTTGTGGTTCTTCAGTTTACAATGCTCCACAAGCTGAAGTAATGCACTCCAAGAAGCATCCTAAGACACTGAGGGCAACCTGTAAGAGGTTGGTGAGATCCCACTCAGGTTACCCCACATGATTTCTCTTAGCTAACCCTATGAAACTACCAATGCTGTACAGAAGAAATAGCAGAGATCCCATTGAGTTCACCTGAAGTCTAATGGAAAAGTTTGGAGTCATTTGCATGTCTGATACATTTTGGGTAGCTCCCTGATAGTACAGAGAAAGATAATGATAATGGCTACAGGCTGAGTTCAGGGCAAGTACATCAGTAAGGATAAGGGAAAGTCACACAGTGGAGGACCCTAACTCCATCAATGCACCCAGGATTGGAGTATACCTGACTTAGATGGCATTTGAGTTTTAGTGCATGTTGCTACACAAACAGCAACTTCAATGGCTCTTATATGCAAGACCTCTTTTTAAGTATTTTGATGTCTATTTAAGTCAAGCAAGACAAATTTACAGTCTTTAAAAGCCCAGAACTATCCAGCTACCAGTTGCAAAACCAGGCTGAGTCTCTCGCTGTATCAGGCTTGATTTTTATAAATAATTATGTGTGAATGTATATAGGATAAACCACAGTCCAGCCATCTGCCACACAGCTGGATGGCTTGTCTCACACACTGGCTGATTTGAAGGCTGACAGATGTAGTTTTTTTGAAAGAAAGAAGGAGCAAAAGAGAGAGATGGGGAGAAGTGAAGTAAGCATTAGTGTGGAGGTCTAAAATCTCCACATTCTTTTCTAGTTAATGTTTACTTTTCTATTTTTCTCAACAATGTGTGATTTCAACACTTCCCAGGTGCTGTAGTCTAATGTGTGTAAGACTTGGGTGCTGGCTTTTCTGAGCTGTTTCATGAGAAATGAGAGCTTGTGTTGGTGAAATGCACATCATGGAGGGGACAGACACCTGCTACCACCACACACTGCCGACTCCCTCATTTCAGTTACAATGAGTGTTTGAGTTCTGGATATGTTTGTGTTGCAAGGGAAAAAAGTGTAGAAACAGTTGGATAAATATACAAGTATTAAATAATTCTGTCTATCTATTTATTCTTTCCCAAGACAACAGTACCTTATTTGGCCACCCGGTGATGCGTAGGGGGTGAGCAGAAGAGTTACTGGTTGGAATTGGGACAGAAAACTTTCTAGAAGAAATAGCTTCTGAGCAGCGGTAATAGATGGCATAGAAACAAAAAAATCTGAGCATCTGCACGTCTTTTCTAAGGCTTCTCCTCTTGCTGGACTGGGAATGATCAAGAAGCAAGAGACAGCAAAATGTCTGTTCCAGGAATCCCAACAACCATCGTCTCGGAGTCTGTACGTGGTAAATAGCCAGGATAACATTACAAATGTTTAGAAAAAGCTCAGTATGGACGTGGGCTTACACAGGTAACATTTGCAGCTGATAGAGTGTAGTGCAGGCACCCAGTCTAGAATAACTGAGTGGATTTTCAGCAGTACTAATTACCCATATGCCTTGTAATGGAGTGGCAGTGAAGGGCAAACAGGAAAACATGGCAATGTGAACCCTTGGTTTAAGTACTGGAAGGTAAATCAATATAATTCTAATCTTCCTAATCACTTTGTACTTCAGCTGTGAGCCTCAACATAGTCTCTGGAGATGAGCAGGAGTTACAGGGAAACAAAAAATGAAGGAAGCTGAAAAACTGCAATTTCTTTGTATCTGAAATGATGATTTCATATCATATCTGAAATAATGATTTTAGACATGATCTCACATGTTTTCTCTTAACCACATATGCCATATTTCAAATGTCTACATAATAAAAATCGGAAGCTTTAAATCACTAAAGTGTTACCACCAGAAGTGTGGTGAATGCATTTCACCCCCAGATGTCAGTCACGTGTGAAATGAGTTTGACATGTTCACTTTCTTTTCACAGCTACCAGAAGTCTTGGTTCCTTCCTTAGTACCAAAATATATATGTATGTATGGTTTGCAATCCTAGCTCACATTCCAAATTATCATCAAAGCTCATTGGCAAAGCTGGAGTGAATTGCTTATAAAAATGTTGCTTCCAAAATGTTACTGGTTGTTATAAGTGGTTTTTTCACTTCAAATTCCTCCTATTAATGAAAAGAATTCATAAAGATAAAGCAAATAGCTATATGCAATATAAAAAAGAAACAGGGAAAGGTCCTCTATTCCTCAAGAGATCAATCCTTATTTGCACAATCTGAAGAAACTGGCAGAAATTCAGTGTACATGGAAAGCAGGACTAAATACAAAACAAAGTAGGTTATTATTTTGTCAATTCACCTTGCGTGCCCAAAATAAGCAGCAACAGACACGAGTTATTTTTTATGTCAGCCATTTACATAGCCTCACCATTAATTACCTATGTCTGAACTGCTATATTTGGTTGTGCAGTTGAGACAGGAGAGTTGAAATTTAGCAGGAGCTATTGTAGATGCACTGTGAATCAGGAGGTAGTTTTAATGCCACTTGAGAAAAACCATGTTGTAGTTTGAACTTTAATTTGATATCATTAACTGTATTCTATGACTAATGCTGAAATCCTAAGGGCTATTTCTCATGGCCTCAAGCTTAATTCCCTAGTGATCAACTAGCACGTTATACTCTGTCTGCCATTCCTCAAACGTGCATGGGAAATGTAAATGTTACAATGGCAGATTTAATCCTTTGGTTGTCTGATGGAAAATGTCTAAGGAGTTACAATGAAAAAAACCCACAGCTCTCTTACAAACCACTTATCACATTCTTTTCTTCAAGCTCAGGAAAGTGTCATGAGATAGATGAGACAACAAAAAACGTACCCTGTAGGTGATGAGAGCACTCAAAGTCAGAGAGTGAGCTTCCTCGTGTCATATTGTTCTGAAGTGTAAATGTGAATAGCAGAAATCAAAGGCCACTAATATCAAGATTTAACATTAAGTATCAAATAGGAGAAAGAGGTAACTGTCTCAGTTTTATTGCTCTGATAGCAAAGGTTCCCCTACAAGGTGAAGGGAAGTCAGACTAGGAGTGTGACACAGTACTCTCATCTTCTCATATAAAATGATATCCCTCATTTGCAGAATGCTAAGAGCAGACAGTCCTGCTGACAAGCCACCATCTATCTAGAATCATTATAGATGGGCTGAAATGTGAAAGAAAAATCAGAGCTTATGGTTCAATTGAGTCTAAAAACAAAACAGTTGAGGCAGAAATAAAATCAGTAGTAATTGCTGGTGTTCCTTTAAAAGGCTAGAGATGATGTTGTTTTACATGCTTTACCTTTTCATTTCATGGACAGTAAGTATCCTGCCTGCAGCAGACTTCTTTCAAGACTTTCCAGTTCCAATTCCTCCCTCCTCCACCTCTCTGAAGTGCACAAAACCACGGCAACCTGCAGTACTGGGAGTTTTGTTATATGACCTTGCTGGTGACTGCCAGCCTTCCTCCTGCCCATGGCAAAGCCTGACCTTTGCTACAGCTATTTTTCCCTGAGTGAGACAGATTTGCTTTAGTCCTCACTAGCTGGTAGTTTACAGGAGCTGGCTCTCCACAGCTGCACTGAAACCAAGACAAGTTGTTGTGCAGCCCTTGTAAGCATCTGGCTGTAGCAATAATAATAATAATAATGTCATTATTTAAGTACTTAATGCACAATCTCTTCCTGCGTTCTACTGCTGAGATTACATAGCACAAATTGCTTATTTATAGTAAGTTATTAAAGCTATCTGAGCTAATTTAAATTAATTCTGCTTGGTCATTCCTCATCTAATAGCTATTGTTCATCACTGCTCAGGTAACTCACAGTCCTGGCAGCAGTCAAATGTGGTAGTCTAACCTTTTCATTCACATAATTTTTGAAAGCTTGGTTATAGCTCAGTGATTTGCCCTTTGATGTAAATAATAATGCATGTTGCTGAGACCATGACAAACCTGGAACCCAAGATAAGTACCAAGTGGCATTTTGCAGCAAAGGGTTAGCTTCTCAAGGTGAGCATTTAATTACACTGCTTAGCACAGCTGACATTTATTAATTAATTCTTATTGATAGCCCCCTGGAAAACATAGAGAATTAGGGAATAAGTACTGGCACAAAAACATCAAGTTAAAATACTTCTTTTGCTTCTTGTGTGGTGTCAGTAGGACGAAGTCTCTTTGACTGTACTTATGTAATGGATGCAGCGAGAGAGGAAATGGTTTGAACAACTGAAGCACTTGTCCTGAGAAAGCTCTGTTTGGGCTTTCTTAGAAGTGACTGACTAGAGAAGCTGCCAGCAACCAGAGAGGCAATGAGAAATAAGGATTTAAGTTACAAGAAAACACAGAGCCTGAACTGCTGGCAAATGTATCACATAGAAACAACTTTCCAACAGATGAAATGTTTCAAATAAGCGAGGCTCATTGTGGTCAACTCCATAAGAAGATTTGCTTCATACAGCAGATGACAAAGTGAGGAAAGCCCTAGATGCTCATGATTGATCTCAGACTCATAACAAAATAGTAAAAAATCAGATATTTTTGGTCATGTCAAGTGATAGAAGATGCAGAAGGGAGTACAACATAGCACTCAAACCTGACCTTCTTCAGGGAGAAAGTGCCATGTCCCAGAAGCTATCTGCCCCACTGCACACCTTTGTGGCTTCTGCTTTTTTCCTATGTGAATGGAATCAAAACCAGTGGGTTGTACAGCTTCTTGAGATGTCTCTGTCATTTATTTATTTAGTTTAGGAGCAAAACAATAACTAATTCATTCAATTTCATTTTAAATGTAGAGGCCAGCCTGGCAAACCTGCTCTGAGCTGTCAATATTTGAACAAAATTGGAGAGGCAGTGAACTTAAAGAATTCATTGTACAGGATAGAGGAATTCTTGGTTTATTAAACAATTCCAAAATGTTTATTCTTGACAAGAGAAGCTACTTTTCTGACTTCGTGGAAGGTTCAGGGACCACCATGCACTTGGCAGACATATGCAGAATTTGAGGACTGCAGAATTAAGTTACATGCACCTCTATTCTGTGGATAAGAATTGATTTATCTTGGACTCCGCTTTTAGAAACAACTCTTTAAAAACTCAAATGGAAAGACATGATCCTGCTTTGCTCTTTGGAAAGCTGCTTGATAATAAAAGAAAAATAACTAATTTCTGTTTTGCTAAACTATGGTTTAAATGAAAGAAAACCAACCAAGGAAAGTTCTCCTGAATGTTTTAAGACAGGTTTTGCTTTTAGTCAGAAGTTCCATCCATTACAAAACACAAGAATTATTAATTATTGCTGACCTAGGTAAAAATATAGTATGTTGAGGAAGATTCAGTGAAAATCTGGTCAAACTCTTTTGACTGTATTGTGACAGAGATGGGAAGATCTGCTGGCATACTGTGAAATAGTGTTTTATTGTACTCTCATCCTGCAGCTATTGTGCTTCAGCACTAGAGAGCAGCTGCTTGACATTCCTTCCTACTGAATATCTGCCTCTTGACAGTTCTGACATGAGAAATTTACTTAAAAAAAAAATAGAAAATTTGAAGGGCAGAAGGATTTTAAATAAATAATAAAGTATTATTTTATAATAAATAATATTTATTTAAATAAATGTGATATTTATTATATTATAATAAATTAAATAATTTATTATTTAATAATAATAAAATTAAATTTTATTTATTTAATAAAATTTTATTTATGTAATAAAATTATTTTTGCCAGGCTACATATAAAGGGCTATCTCCGTGCAGGGAATACTCAAGATACCTTTCCATTAATTTTTCTCCAATTACTTCCCGTAATTAAATTCTGACTGGCTGTTAGCACTCAAACAGCTCAGTTAATAAGCCTTCTTGCTCAAAGTTCAGGGTCCAGACTTCTGCTTTTTAAATCAATTTCCCAGCTATTTTCCCTGTTTGACTCCAAGCGATTGCATCTTGGCTCCTCCATTTGTCGGCTTTATTTGTAGGGAAAAAAATGTGTTTGAGCCAACCCCCTGCTTTTCTTGATTCTGTGGATCTATTCACTTAACATTCCAGCTTTAGCAACACCTGACTGATTCTGGTATCTCAGTGTAGTGATGACCCTTTCCTCCTCTTATTTTTGAACCCGTTCAAGGGATTGCATAAAACCCCCTGAAGCATTTTCTTTAGTTGCCTCAAGCAACTCTATGTTAGTTTCCCCTATCCTAGGAAACAGATGTAAGCATTTACTCAAGCTTTCAGAACTGTTCAAAGTGTAATGAGTAAGATCAGCACCTTCTTTTTACCCTATAAACTAGATCTAGAGGAAGTCTTGCTTTCCGGAGCCCTTGCTGCTACTTCCCTCTTCTTCTGTGTCTCCTGGAAAGGCTGGAAGGATTGCCTGTGTCCCATAAGCAACAAGCCCCAAGCCCCTCTGGCTGCCTTCATTGTCCCTGTGCCCAAGGCCTAATGAACTGCAGAAGTTGCTCTGTCAACTGCTGGCTCCTGCAGTCCTCACTGTTCCTGAGTTAGAAAATTAATGAGTTAGGAAAGCCCAGCGAAAACCAGGACAATGTCATCTTACCTGAGTCCTCCTGGGTGAGGAGAAAGTCTCCTCTGGACATCCTGATTTACCATCCAGGCAAACAACTGCAGAAATCTCTGACAGTGAATTTCTTTGCAGCATGACATATTAGTAGAAATCCAGATTGGGAAAGTTGTAGCTGGATTTGCAGGTTTGTCTGAAAATTTGATAGCGGTTGGTCCTCTAAATAATCAAAATAATCAAAGCTTTATTTCCCTCCGTTCTTTCTGGGAAACCTAAATTCTTTAAAAAAATGTTTATGAATTTTCTTCAAACCCATTCCCCCCTTTTATTTATTTGAGGAATTTCTAGTACTGATGGTAATGCACTTTGAAAAGCTTTGATTCCAGTGAGACAGTGCATTATTTGCTGTAGCTTGATTCCGCAGGACTACCAGCTTTCTTTAGAAGTTCTGCTGCTATGCACAGCATCACTGCTTTATTATCCACTCATCAGACTTCAGTGCACTGGTTTCTATCAGAGACTATATCAGTGAGACAAATCTAGTATATCCCATGGTGAAATAATCTCACAGGAAGGGGAGGGAGAACTTGATTGTCTTAAAATGACCACTGTCTCTCCTGCCTTTGGTTTCTTCTTTGATAGGAACGTTAAAAAAACTCGTACAGAATGAGATCATCCACTTAGCTCTGTCCTTCAGGACTCTTAAGTAAAATGAAAGCTTGCAATCCTTTTATCATTAACGTTATATAATTCAGTGGCAGCCATGACAAAGAAATTAGGAAACTTGTCCACTTCCCAAAGGAAGGTAGATTTAATGGACCCTGTGGCCTTTCTCAGGATAACAACTAACACTTGAATTCTTTGTAAAATGGCAGCTTAACTAGAAAACTTTAGAGGCTTCAGATTATTTTTTTCTTTCAGATGTATTCATGTGCTCAACAAGGTCCATCACCATATTTTTCTTTTTTTCTGAAATGCTGACAGGCAGGTGAATTGCTTTAAATCTTTTCTGAACAGTAGGTACTCTAAATACCAGAATAATTTTTTGCTGTCATGATCCTGTGAACATTTAACATATATGAACAAAACACATAGAATCAGTAACTGAGGCTCTTGACAAGAGTGTTTCTACAGAACCCTCCAGAAACACCTGGGGTTTACAGCTGTGTACTGTCCTACAGGGAAACTGCTTTGTGACTATCTTTCATATACTGCTGATAGTTTTTGGACAAGTGAACAAAATACACTTGAGTAGATGCCTTTCACTCTGGGCTTCCACAAACATATAGAAAAGGAATCTGTACACTGGAAAACTAAAATAAATGGCTACATCAGTGCTTCTGCAGTGCTCCAAAACTAGCAGGAAATCTATAGCCCCAAGTACCAGTGGCTGAAAACGTCTATCGATATGATCTCTGTTAGTCCATTAAATCTTAAGATTAAAAAAATTGGACACTTTTGAATATATGCATATAAACCAAGATAATTTGCATGGATAATTAGAGCCATTCAAGCACAGGCAGACCATACAAATTCAAATAAAACTCATACCCATCACTGTATTCAGTGGCGTATAGAAATAGGGCCAAACCTGAAAAAGGAATTTTCAGGAGACATGGAAATTCAGAGATATGTACAGCACTAAGGGTTATGTATGTGACAACTTCATGGTTAACAGAAAGAAGAAACAATCCCACAATGCTGAGATAGCCTCCTGCTCCAACTTACTGCTGGGGAGGCTGCCAAGACCAGCTAGCTAATACACCTCTCTGGGATAAGCACCCACAGCTCACCAGCTCCAAAGATGTCAGCAAGGTGCACTGAGGAAAGAGGAGAACTGAGTAAAACTGATCTGGCTGGAAAGACACAGGTCTCTGGCTCTGTCACAGTCACTTGGGAGTTGGGGATAACTTTGATATTAAAAAATGGGCACTGTCAGATCAAATGGTGCACTATTAGTGCCATCAGGCTGTGCCACTTACTGAGATTTCAGTCACAGTAAAGCCTTGCCTCAGCACTTCATAGAGAGGAAACAAGATTTTTCTAAGTCTGTTTTCCCATCTATAAGACCAGGATGAAGTATTTGCTCATAGAAATTTCAAAACAGCATGAATATTTGTGAAGTGCTTGAAAGATTTCAGAAGAAAAGCACCACCGGAAGGTAAAATCTTGTAACTGTTCCTTTGGCTTCAATATTGCAGTGAAAGCCTGCAAGCAATATTGATGTTTGTAAAATTATCTGTGCCAATCCTCAACATTGCTGCCTAGGAGGCTCTGGCAAGTGGTAAGACCAGCTCATGCATTTGCAGTGATTCTCCAAAACTCACTTAGTGTCAGGCTTTTTATTGTGTCTCCCTGGAGAAAATCCTTAATTAGAAATTTCCTTTAGATATGCTTTTTAATCATACCTATTGCTTTATGGATTTTTTTTTTCCTACTATCCCATGCCTGCCATTTTTTTACTTACTGCATTTTAAGCAGTAAGACAAGTTCCCGCGTGTTTTCTCATCTGGAGAAATTTAAATATCAATTAAAAGAAATCACTGATGTCAGCCAGAATTAATTTTTTCCTAATAATTTAAAAATCGTTGCCTTTGCAATGTCAGGCTAAAGCTTATAATCAACTAATTTTAAAATACTTGTGCTGGGGGCAGCTTTTCTGAATTTTACATAACTGCATATAAGTGGAAATCAAAATGTAGTGACCTGGGTTTGCACTCAGCCAAGCAAGTACATAACTTCAGCTGCATTGAACCTTCCCATTGACTTCAAGGAGATCAGCTCTGCTTAACTTGTAATTCAGTGCTGGAGCATTAAGGAACAAATGTCTAATTTTATTGAGCAGTTTTCTTCTAGCGACATAAAATCCACATATTTCCCAAAGCAAATCACTTCATCATTAAAAAGGAAGTGATGGCTTTCTTTATTCACGTCACTTCTAACGTTGAAAAATTTTTTCCTCTCCTATGAGAAAAGGCTAAGAGAATTGGGATTGTTCAGCCTGGAGAAGAGAAGGCTCCAGGGTAACCTAAATTGCAGCCTTTTGGTGCCTGAAGGGAGTCTACAAGAAAGACGGAGAGAGACTTTTTACAAGGACGTGTACTGATAGGACAAGGGGGAATGGCTTCAAATTGAAGAGAGTAGGTTTAGATCAAATGTTGGGAAGAAATTCTTTACTGTGAGGGTGGTGAGGCCCTGGAACAGGTTGCTCAGAGTAGTTGTGGATGCCTCATCCCTGGGAGTGTTCAAGGCCAGGTTGGATGGGGCTTGGAGCAACATGGTCTAGGGGAAGGTGTCCCTGGTGTCCCATGGCACGGGGGGGGGGGGTTGGACCTAAATGATCTTCAAGGTCCCTTCCAACCCAAACCATTCTGTAATTCTATGATTCTATTCTATGATATGGCCCAAGTTAGGAATTTAGATACTCAAACACCTTGGAAGCCTAAAAACACATTCTCAAAATTCCAAGTAACAAATGCTGCTTGCATCAAAGAGCAAACCGTGCTCATGCAGCTTGAAACATGGCACCTAAGGTCTATATTCCTGGTGGTAATGCTAGGGCTGAGATAAGGCATTGCATTGTGTTTCAAATTTGTATTTGAACTTCTGCTGCCCTCAGAGCAATAGCTTCAGTGAAGCACAGATGTGATTTTCAGCATAAGCCAGCATTTTTAAATGTGTAAAGGTGTTGGAGAGGAAGCTATATTTGAGGAGGTTGTACATTTAGAAAATCAACTCAAGGAATCATTAAAGCAACACTTACCTCAGACTTGAGATGGGAAGAAAGCAACTAGTAAGGTGTTAAGAAGATTGCATAAGTTGCATTTTTAAAAGCTGATTTTTATAAACTACGATTTTATCAGCTGTCCATCATACTGGCAGCAGCAATGACATGAGGAGCCTGGTTTGTGTATAATCTTGCATATTTGGAAACAAGGAATGAACATGGCTGTGCAGCAAATTTTCATTAGCACTCGAGTTCCCAAGTGTGCTGGTAATAAGATTACAATACTGCACACCTGCATCTTTAGTCAGTTACCTAAATTTAATCTGTGAGGTGCAAAAATGATTTTAGGAAAACGGTGTAAAATAAACCGCACTGGGGGATATGAAATTGTTTGTAGGTTTCTAGTCCATTGTATGGAAAACACTGTCTATTGTTTCAGTAAGTTTATTTGAGAAACTCCAGCTACTCTGCACAGTGATTATGAGCACATGCAATAACTCCCCCTTATTTCCAGCTGCCATCCCCTGCCGAGCAGCAGGGTGGCTGTAGTCTCTCACACCTGAGGCATACCTTGGAGCAGGCAGTGTGTTTTCCTGCACAGCTTCTTAACAGCTCTGAAAGCACCATTCTCATGGCCAAATTCTTGTGTGCCACCCGCATCTTCCAGCTCTCCTTAACACGAAAGTTACCTTGAGTTAACTGCATGGTTCAGTAACACCTACTGCCCTGGCTGGGGACACAGTGTTCCCTCCCCACTCCCCTTGACTTCTGTTCATCTGTCATTTGCTTTCTTCTCAAGATTTTTAAAATGTTAGTTTAGCTTTTTGCACTTCATTGAGCCTCCTAATCTAATAATGTCTGTTGAGAATATGGTATTCTGCCTGCTCATTTATGTCATACCAGGAAAAACCATTTATGACATTTTCTCCAATATCTTTATTAAGGTATTTAATTTCTTAATACTTTTAAAACCTCCTGAGTTTTATCTGGAGATATTTCCCTCGTCTCCTAATAAAATCAGTCATGGATAACTTGAAGCATAACTCACATCCATGTCTGTATTACTTCCTCAAGGAATTTTTCTCAACTTATAAGTTACCTCAGAAGTCATGCTGTGAATGAAATGTGAAGTCACCTGGTAACTTTTTTTAAGTTTATATATAAACCTTATTCTTTATGCCTGGCTTCATACAGGTGCATGTGTGCATGGATAGACATATAGAACACAGAAAACTCATGTTACCCATTTTTTTAAAAAAGTCCTTGTTATTAATTCATCTTTTTCTGTTAGGAACACAGTTTGATTGAAAGATAAGTAATGCTGCTAAACTGTTATTTTTTATAAAAAAATTTTATAAAAAATATATTTTTAATACAAAGATCTCTAGATTCCTGATAGTACTTTTAGCTACTCTATAGTAGCAGAACATCTTATAAACAAGCCCTAAGGAACTGATATGACTAGAGCAACAGAACTTAGTAAGAATACGTTAATTGGTAAATGAAAATGTAGGGGTTATCCCTGAAATGAATAAATCTCTGTCCCCTCACTCCACTGCTAAAGCCTCACTGTTTGAATAATTTTTTCAAGTATTACTTGAAAATGTTGCCCTATGTTGCCATGAGGTTATTTAACACCTACAATCACCTATTTTAATATAGCTTCCCTAAAAACAGTAACTGCTTGTGAAGCTGTCAGCAAGATAAAGTGAGCATTGGGTTTAGTTTTTCACTATTTACCCTGTTCTTGTTGGAACAGGTAAAGATCTTTGACAGCAGGCTTCCAGTTTTCTTATCCTGCTTTAAAGTATTTCCAGGCCTGCATTATCCCACTTGTTTGCTAAATGCATCCTTTCCTCCAGATATATATGAATAGTGAGAAAAGAATCTGAAAAGGAAATGCCTTGCTTCCCACCAGTGCTCTGTTGGCTCACTTGCAGGAACAGCACTGGCTAAGGTTTAGCAAGCTGAAAACAAAAATTGTTTTTACAAGATTACTGAGCTAGTGCAGCTGGAAATGCTCTTCAGCATTAGGCTGTTCTTAGGCAATATTGCCAAGACAGATACTGTCGGATGTATTTAGTATTCGGCAAGCATGGCTGAACTACCAGGACTGTAACCCTGTCAGCATTTAAGATGTGCTGTATTTAAAGTCAAAGGTGACATTCTCGGACTTTAAAAAGTCTGGTTATTCATCAAGACAAAGCTAAGCAATTTGTATGGTGAGCAGCTAAGTTTCTTCCTCATAATTCACTTCAGAGACAAAAGACACGGTGGTATAAAATCATGGCACATAGCAAGTGTTCTCCTTTTACTGTGCACACCATTTCACCAACTGCTTCGCACATTCCTGCAAACCCTTTCTTTTCATGACTTCATGTCAAAGCAGTAATTATTCACCTTTTTCATGCTTAGAATCTTTCCAGTTCAAATTACAAAGGTCTTCCAATGGTCACTGACTGAAATTCAGTTTTTGGTATGAAGCAGCATTCTCTTCTGAGACCAAAGTATCAGCTGGTTAGGTATAATGTACATGCTGTAGTGAAACACCATCGTGGTGTTTTCAGGTCAGGCACACAGGTTACACCCTTTATTTCTGTATGCTACAGCCAGATGTGAGTGTCATGAGAAGTAGCTGTTAGGGGTAGAATTAGAGCAGTGCATGTAGCTAAGGGAGGAACCAAGAATGCTGGGCAGAAAAGGCTTGAATTCTGCTTTCTCTGTGTCCCAGCAGGCCAGCACCACTTCCTGGCAACTAAAGGAAGCGGAGGACTGATGCAATTTGGGTGGACTTCCTAAAGACTTCTGTATAACAACTCTGCTTAACCTTGGCTCCAAGCAGAGTAGTCAGATGAAAATACTGTGTGGGAAGGGCTACACTACTGCTTACACAAATGTTAGTTTGCTGCGCATTCCCCCATCCTCTGCAAAGTCAGAGGCAACAAGTGAGGAAACAATGGCAGACAACGAAGCTGGGGAACTTGAAAAAATTCTGTGCAAGTGAAAAGCCCTTGTAACTTTTTCATGACTTTGACTATACTAAACTGGCATCTCTGAACATCAGTAAAAATCTCCTGCCCCTCCAGAGCTGAGTGCTACTGAATGTTACTGTGTGCCATTAGTGCAGTCTTAATGCCATCAGACTAGGGATACAAAGGAAAAATAGGGGCACAGAAGCAAGATCTGAGCTGGCCACTGCCAAGCCACAACAAAGCTCAGCAACACTGAAATGCGTAACCTAGGAAGAAATTCTTGGAGCTTTATACTAAACTCACGGTTTTGTTGCTGCATGAAGCTAGCTATGAAGAGGCAATCTGGTGTCTTGCGGGAAAAGTATCCATAGAGTCAAAGCTGGGACAGAACAAAAAAAGGCACTAGCCTGGAGCCAAATGATAATGTTCAATAAAGTTTTACAATATATGAAGCAAAGGGAAAGCAGTCTGATAACCATCTACCGCTGCACCTGACAGATGGATTAAAACTCATTTACTTTCATTCTACAAAGAGAAACAGAGCCACTGTTTGGTGACTGGCATACTGGATTATTTTTGCCTCTAGCTTTGCACACAAAAATCAATTCAAGTGTGGAAATGAATCCGAGTACAGGAAAGTGAGCCAATACTGTCAGCACAGAATAACTGATGCAGCAGCAGGAATAACAGAACTTTTTCCAGAGAAAAGATATTTATGAAAAAAAGTCATTTCCTATTTCAGTAAAGGCAAGTTAGACTGCAGAAAGACCATGTGAACTTCCCAGCTCTCAATTACATATTCACACATTTGTAAAGTTCCAGAAACACTTTATTTAAAAATGGAGTTGTAAATGCATATAACAAAATAACATACATAATAAATGTAACAAAAATAAATAAGGAGAACATGTTCATACAAAATAAGAACAGAGTAATGCAAAATGCTTATTACAGAACACAAAGGTATAAATGCCTGAAAGAACACAAACAGAATCTCGTATGAAGAGCCTGCACCTTTAATCCTTCCTAGCCATCCCCTACTTTCCACTTGAATCTGCAGAAAAATTATGTTCCCAAGCATTAAAAAAAGAAGGAAATATGGTGATGGTTTGGTACACTCAGTTTTCAAGACTTAGCTCTAATTTCCATTTATTTTTGCCCTTCAGCACCTTCTAAAAGTTTTCCCGTAGCCTCTGAAAACCAGTGTCATTCAGGCTCCCACAGTTAGCTGGAGTAGAGCATATTGAGTCATACATGAAGACTGTTTGCTTTTATTTTTTTTTAAAGAAAATATGAAATCCATTATACAACAGATTAGTGGTTTTGTTTTTACAACTCTACAAAAAAAGATTTTGCATTTTTATTAACTGGTCCAACTTTTACTGATTTCCGAAAGCCTGTACAATCTAAAAGTGTACAGAAAGTAGGTTTTTTTAAAAACAAATGTCATATAGGATTATTGCTGAAATATTAAAGACCATTTCATAAAAGCTGCAAAACTGTATCTTTAACCTTAATATATAGAGACTGATGCAAACATAAGAAAATTCCAGTCTATTAGTTACATTTAACAGAAAAAACATTCCTCCAAATTACAGTGTTCTGGAAATACAAAGTAATTTACTTTTATTCTTACTATTATTTCCGAATGTTAAGTTACTGGGACAACTGATAAGGAAAATAGGCTTATATAGGAAACTTTAAATAGACTTGCTTTTCAGCGGTATAAGCAAAATGTCCATGTTAGCAGTCGTCTTCCAGAATCCTTTTAAATATGTAAGACAGGGACAGCTTTACTAGCAAGACTACAGGAAAATATACAGAAGCAAATAAAATCATTTGCTTGGGAGTGTATCTATTGATTAAGCAAATCATGACAACTCTTATTTCCAAGTCCCCTAAAGAAAATTTTACACCTCATGATCATTCCAAATAAACAGTAATTTCTTCTGTAAGCTTATGTTGCATTTGGATTGGTGAGAGCCCATTTGCCTCAACATGCTTTAACATGTCCCACATTGCTGAATGTTTAAATTTATTTCCTAGTTTCAACAAACATTTGGACAGAAATGAGATATGAAATACTTCTACTGTCATTAACATCAAAAAGACATTTGAAGAAGATCAAAAAGTGCCAAATAGTCCTTTCAGAAAGTGGATTAAAACACTGTAATGATAATACAAGGACAGTATTATCAGTTTTCTATGTACACCAAAACACTGCTTGCTGTTTAATGATATTGATATGTTCACCTACCACTCCCAGCAAATCTTAGTGCAAACATAATATGTGAACTTATTTGTAAACCCCAAGACAATTTACGCAGCAACAATAAATCACAGAACTGTTTGAGATTTTCCAGTATATGAGAATGAATGCTTTCTGAAATCTGTCTTACTTTTGCAGTAATGTGTCATTGTAGTCAAAGATAATGTTTCCTATATAAATCATCCAATTCAGAATCAAATGTAACTGTTCAACAGTTCTGTATAAGCTTTAGTGGAGGAAGTCCATTCATTAGAGCAGCTTGGCAAAGAGATTTGGGGTTTCAATAACATTAAATGTTAGACTGCTTGCATGGCTTTTAAAAAGAAATAAATCTATTAAGGGAAAACTGCTGATATAGTAATTCTTTTGCAAAGCACACAACCACAAAGGGCAAACCTGCCACAATCTGCTTTCCTACACTGGTATCTATGCATAACTTTATGATTTGAAAAGGATTTGTGTGACAATCAAAGCATCACAATTAAAGAAAACTGGTTTAATAAAACAACTGTTGTTTGACCAAGCCTTTTTTTTATTTATAAAAACCAATATTATAATTTTTCCTTGATTTCTAAACATTCCACATAAAAGGTTTTTGTATCAAACACCGAGATGTCACTCACGCAGGGTGGCATCTTCCTCTTCCCCATCTGGGTTAAACCTATTGAAATGTATGCTGAAATCTGCCTCAGATTCAGCATTTTCAAATTCAGGTGCAACAGGGACGGTGGTAGGTCGAACAGCCCGAGCTTCGGGCTGGCAGTTTGGCTGCGCTTGAGGGCGGGTACCTTGGGAAACAGGACTGGACTTCGGCTTCGGCTGAGCTGGTAAGATGGGGCTGGCGAATCCCAAGTTGCTCAAAGCATCCAGGGTACCATCAGGGTCAATCATAGCATTAATTGCTAAGCAACAAGAAAAGATGAAAAGGATAGGGAAGAAACCATAAAAAATATCATTTTCTGTTACTATACTGAAATCCTTTTCTCACACTTTTCTTTTTATGATGGCAGACATGAGTTTTTATGTGTGCTGTCCATGACAAAGCAGGGGCATATCCAACATAGATACAAACTGATCAGTCAGTTAGTATCTATTTAGTCAGTTTATATGGCTTTTTCTCCTAATGTTATCATTATATTATTCTTTGTTCCAAGCCACCCCCTGCAAATAGCCATAGTTGCTAATTCCACGAATGGATGAAATTTGTATAAAAGAGCAGTCATTTATCCATATTGGGAGCAAACTGAAATAACATAGTACCATTTAATTTTATTATACTACTAACATATTTGTCACATTTAACAGAACTTATCTTTTTTATTTCCAAAAATGTACTAACATCTATTTGAACACCACTGCATACACAAGGAATTTTGATAAATGGAATATATGTCTAATTAGCAGACCTTTTAAGCAAAACATACTTCTTTCCACCTTACATATAGGTAAGACTTTATGTGTGAAAAGCAAAATAACTTTTCAATTTTGTAGTCTGCGGGCTCCATAATTACAACTATTGGATTTTGCAGTGTGAAGGGAAGATGCCAAGAGCTAATTCTAGATTTTCATTTAATCGTAATGGAGACAGTTGTGGGTTTTTTTGAGATTGCCTACAGATTACGGTCTCAGTGCATGCCTTATACTGAATTGTGCTGCACATGAGGGTATTACTGATGTGCAGAGCCTATTTTATAAAGCCTAATCTCAGGATTCTCTATCATCTACTCTTCAATATTTACAAAAATATTTCTATTAAGAATGTTTCACAAATAATTACTTTGGGATTCTTAGGACTATGCAATTCTTGGTTGAGCCTTTTCTCACCATATAAAAAGATACGAAAAAAAACCAGTGATGTTTGTTTACCAAATGTGCCAGCAATCACATGATATTAATGTATGTAACTGATACTATGAACATATTTTAATATATTGCAGTAACTTTATTTCATGGTATAGATATACACATATATATTAAACAAATCTGAAGTAAGGAACCACAGAAGAGAAAAAAGATTTGTACCTTGCAGCTGTTTCTCGACTCGTTTCAGTTCCTGTAAGATTGATGATATTTCCTAGAAAAGAAACGATCATGTTTCATTATGGAAAAAGAGACTATCAGTAGTGAACAATGCCCCTCCTCAAGCTTTGCAATTGCAATACGCTATTTGGGTTGACCCTCGTGGCATCAAGAACACCCTTACTGGTGGTGACCCAGCCATGTCCCCCACAGGTCCTGGGTGGCAGCCCTTGAAGCTGGAGAGCCATGTCTCACTCAGAATCTAGAGCTCCCCCACACTGGCTGCCTGCTATGGTCCATAAAACCCCACCCTGCCCCTTGCTCATCTGGCTGTGCCATCTCTGCTCAAGCACAGACTTACAGATACCACGGTTCTGTAGAAATGGGGCATAGTAACAGCAAACTTTTAAAGGAAAGTCACAGGATAAATCCAGTATTAAATGGAATCGAGTGACTTATAACCTTGCTCAGATGAGAGTCAGAAAGTGAGATGACTGCATCAGGATTCTGTCTGCAACTTTCTATCTGTCCCCTGTACCCACAAGATCCTGTACAGCACATCAGTGTTGGGGCCTCAGCACTCGTTTGCCTTAGAGACTTTTCTCCACTGTGCTGCGCTACTTGTTAACACAGACGTAGCCACAGCAATGCACTTAGAAACAAAGCAATCACTAAATGTACTATACCTTAAACTACAGAATCACAGAATATCCTGAGTTGGAAGGGACCCATCAGGATCATTGAGTCCAACTCCCGGCCCTGCACAGGGCACCCCGAGAATCATACCCTGTGCCTGAGAGCATTGTCCGAACACTTCTTGAAATCTGACAGGCTTGGTGCCACGACCACTTCCCTCTGTCGTTTAAATCCTACAACTGAAGGATCCTACACTGAAAAATAGTGTTAATCCAACTACTGAGGAGAGCTGTCAGTGGTATTCTAAAGCTGAGAATTTTCAAAGGCACTGATTTCAGAAAACCATTTAACCCATTTCAGGAAGCCATTTTGTACGAAGTACTGTGATTTTTGTGTGTGGCAAGGAGATTGATTATCTTGAATTTTACACAGTCATTATGTTTAAGAAGATTCCACAACTGGGCTGGACATCAATGTTCCAAGGATAAAACAAACATCAGTTATAACTGTCCTCCCTTAACATTTAATAATGATCTGTGGTAGAAATAAGCACTGCATTTGAACAATATATTGCTCTGAAAACTGAGTCGAAACTTGAAAATCATAGACAAAGAAAACACCCCGAAAAACCCATTCACTTTCAAACAATGTGAGATGCTTTAATAAATTGAAAAAAAATTGTAGAATGATAAACTTAGGAATAAACATATAAAAAACATTTTTTCTTTTTTAAAGAATCGACTGAACCCCCATATTCAGGACAAAAGACTAAATTCAGATGTTATGTTGGACATGGATAAGAGAAACTCCTTATATTATATTTCTAGAATTAGAAACTTCCATGAGGAACCTGCTTAATTAAACTTTAAAAAAATTAAAAAAACCCTATTAGTGAATCTATTAAATTATAACACTGAACTACTAATGATTGCTCTTAATAAATATACCATTCTGCAGAATTACAGGCCAAGCTTTCCATACTTCCAGGAAAAATCAATCTGGAGGAGTTTAATAACTCATGATGAGCTAACAGAAAAGCGCTAGCCCGTTCAATGCCAGAGGAAATGTATATACATTTGACTTCTGCGCAGTCCAGTACGAAGTATGTGAGCAGTTTCCTCTCCCACCTTTCCCTGAGAAAAAAACCCTGCTTCTGTAAGCTGACATTCTTAACAGCATGGTACTGCAGATGGATAACGTAACTAGACTCGCTGCCTGCTCTCACATTCAAGAATGTTTTTCAAACCCTACACTCTGTGTTTAGAAGTAGAGGAGAAGTATACTAAGAAATAACACGTGCTCCATCCCCTCACACTGTCACACAGTCTGGTCATGAAATGGCCTGAATTAGGCAGGGTGGAAGAGTATATGAATCAGCTGGAGTTGTAGTGGGTGCCCTATGGCTATCATTTCCAGACAAAATCAAGAGGATTGTTTTTCATTGAAGAGTCCTTTTATTGCCATGCGTCTATGGATTATTTTCATCACATATAGCAAAACACAACAATTTCTCTAAATATTAATAATCAGGGTTAATAGTATTAAGTATTAATGATCAGTAGGTAAAGTAGTTTTTAGACAGTAAAACAAGTTAATTTGAAAGCAATCTAACATTCAAACTAATGGTTGTTACCTTTTGTTAAACAAATGTACTGATGGTCTATATATAGTCTGAATCCCTTTGACTGCATTCTTTATCTGAGAATTTCCCCTGAACAATTCCTTGTTTCTTTATAAGACAGTAAATTTTAGTAATTATTAAAGCAGATTATGTTTATTCTTGAAATATATGTGATGTCTAAATAAAACCTTCTAAAATTTTTGCTCTTATGTCACTGAAAACAATACATTCCTCTACTGATTATTTATATGTTAGATAAGCAGCATAATCAGTCCTAGAAAAGAACTATTCATACCATGCTTGATGTTTTCACAATAGGAACTTCACTTTCAGCTCGCAATTTGTTTTCAATTTCTTCCCAATTTCTATCTTTGTCCTTAAATAATATTCTAGAAGAAAGAAATTTAAGAACACTGTTTAAAAAAAACTAAACACACCCACAAATTAAAACTGAAAGATTAGATAACACAATACGAGAAAGCAGCATAGGGAGCTCTGAATAGAAGTAAAATCTGAAATACTGAAACCTGACAGAATCCAATCATACAGTTTAAATTTTCAGGGAAGCATATAGGGTTTCAGCAAAATCATTTTTATTGACATTAAAATGGCAGTTCTGTAGCTAAACACTTGCTTATGGAGTCGAAAAGACACAGATGTTTCTTTCCTCCAGCACGGAGACTTTTCTTAAAAAATCCAACTGTTTTACTGTAGTCAGATAATTCCCCTTTAATATTGCATTTTATAACAACTGCAAAACATAAGGCAAATAAATGCATCTTTTACATTTCTATTTTATATTAATTTAATAAAAAAATAAAACCACTTCAGGAAATTAAAAAAATACATTTCACAGAAGAAGTTTTTATTGAAAAGTCTCAATACATAAATTTTTTTATATATATACATATATGTTTTAGTAGTATGAGTATCACTTGTATTACATGTTTAAAGAAGTATTTTATATTTGTAAAACCCCAAACCATATTGTGAGATTTCCTTCTTTAATGTTTTGCTTCCCTGCTTGATAAATAGTTTTTGTTTGCATTGTCATATCACAAATATAATTTAAACTGTTTACACTGGTGCAATTGGAAAAAAAAACAAAGAAAAAAATATTTAAGGTCTGGTAAGTGACACCATGATGACATAGAGGAGTCCAAATCCACTTCTTCTTGAACTGGTATTTCAAAGTTAAAAGTTCAAAAATAGCTCCAGTAAAACTGCTAAGCAAACAAAACAACCTATTTCAAATCATGACCAAAAAGTAGTACATTTTAAAGAAATTACTTGTATAAGTATGTCTCTGAGGAAATAATTTTTAAGGTGGAAGTTCATGAAATATTGAATCTCATAAAGACTAAGAATTTGAAAGAAAGTTGGGAGACTTGGTACTGCATTTCTGTTCGCCTTTCTTCAGTTATTTATACCCTATGGAAAATTCTACTCTCTATTATTATCCTGTCAAGAAAGTCTAATTTTGCAAAATATTTACTACCCTGCCTTATTTTATCAGTACACAGATGTCCAGAGACAGCCTATCCAGAAGGTGCTTTAACTCTTCTTCTCTCTTTGAGGTCTTCACTCACTGTTGCTTCAGAACGCGTTTATGTCGGAGGTTTTGCTGAGAGGAAGTGCTACTTTGATGACACAGTGTCACGGGATTGAGGCAAATGACCACTTCTGCCAAGTGACTTGGGTGTATTCGAGTAAGTCAATCCATTCAAGGGTAAACAATATGCACTTTTTTAGGGGGAAGGAAAAAAATAAATTATAAGTAATCAAAACTGCAGTGAAGAAAACATGAAACCCTTTATGGCCTCAAATAGAGTCATCATCTTTTATCAAAGTTCATCATCAGAGGTCTGGCAAAATTCTCTTATGTTCCTGAAGGGAGTGCAAAACCTTGCAAAGACATACAACTGCAAACCTGTATACCAGAAACTCCAATTACAATGGAAAATTTAGGATTTGCCTGTCACTGAGGAGTTCAAATAAACATGTTAAAGAAAAAAAAAGGCATCGATGGACGCTGGAAATTAGCAGGAACATAGAAAATAAGGCTTTATTTAGCAGTAAACAACACTAGAAAAAAACAATATAAGCTATTGTGACATTGTGTGATTTTTCATCTACCTTCTTGCTATGTTATTTTAAAATAATTCTATCTTGATTCATTTTGATTAGTGCCTTTGCTTGTGTATATGGTGTTCTCAATCTTACTCTTTTAGAGATAATGTTCTTACTCCTCTTTTACAATTTGAAAACCTTTCATTTCATAGGTCACTTTATTAAAAAAAAAGAGGAAAAAAATGAAAGCAGTAATTAAAAATTTTGAAACTGTTATTACGTTGACTACAAAGTGGGAAGGCCAATTTGTTTTTACTATAAATTTAGGAAGGCAATTTCCTTTTTACTTCATCTTTCTGAATTCTTCATTTAGTTCATTTTAACTTCCTGGGGGATATTAATCTCTGTCTGCTTTGACACCTCTAACAGTATTCTTCAAGTTAAAAGAACATATTTATAAATGCTTGCTGCCTTCTGCTCTTGCTTTTCCCTACCTTTTGAGGCAAGTCTTACTTGATTGTGCTCAATCGTCATTTTTCTTTCAAGGCACTTTGCAGGATGCACAGCAAACTGCAGAGACCAAGTAGTACCTTCACTGACCTGAATGCTTTGTCTAGATTTTGCCTGACTAAAGAGGCAGTTGCCTGCTACACGCCAGTAATGCTGCATTCACATTGCAGAGCACTGATAAAACCACGCAGGTCTTCTCACTGCAAAACCTACTTACCTCTTTCCCTTTGTAATCTCTGCAAATTTTCTGCAAACTCATTGTAACATATAAAAGCACAAATACAGGCTAGGTAGAGAATGGATTGATAGCAGCCCTAAGGAGAAGGGCTTCAGGTGCTGGTGGACAAGAGGCTGCACATGACCCAGCAATGTGCGCTCTCAGCCCAGAAAGCCAAATGTGTCCTTGGCTGCATCGAAAGCAGCATGGTCAGCAGGTCGAGGAAGGGGATTCTCCCTCCTACTCCGCTCTGGTGAGACCCCACCTGCAGTGCTGCATCCAGCTCTGGGGTCCCCAGCACAGGAAGGATATTGACCTCTTGGAGCAAGCCCAGAGCAGGGCCACCAAGATGCTCAGAGTTGGAGCACCTCTCTTATGAAAGAAAGACAGGCTGAGAGAGATGGGATTGTTCAGCCTGAAGAAGAGAAGACTCCGGGGAGACCTTGGAGCAGCCTCCTAGTACCTAAAGGGAGCCTGATAGAGAGCTGGGTAGGGCCTTTTTTAAGTGCATGTAGTGAGAGGACAAGGGAGAATGGTTTCAAACTGAAAAAGAGTTGGATTGGATTAGACTAGATATTAGGAAGAAATTCTTTACTATGAGGGTGGTGAGGTACTGGAACAAGTTGCCCAGAGAACTTGTGGATGCCCCATCCCTGGAAGTGTTCAAGGCCAGGTCAAATGGGCCTTTGAGCAACCTCATCTGATGGCAAGTGTCCTAGACCATAGCAGAGGGGTTTGACCTAAATGACCTTCAAGGTCCCTTCCAACCCAAACCATTCTGTGATTCTATGAAAAGGCAGAAAAGCAAACAAACTGTTTATCTGCTTCCTGAGAATCCTCCACAATAATTTGTTAGCAAAGAACGGGTTACAGGATACATGGCAAGAATGATGCAGAATTTTAAAATATAATGCAGTTTTGTGTATACTAGGAAGTAAGAACCTGATTATACAGGTTGAAAAAAAATTACAGAAAGGTAACTTAGCAATATCCAACCTATGACCTTATCCTGAAGAAAATTACAAATATGCAGAGAAATTGGTGAAAGGAAAGAACCGGGCACTTGAATCTGGTTCAATCTGTACCCCATGCCAGTACTTGGGGAAAAAAAATCCAGTTTGACCAGCAAATTCTAGCTGAGGAATACAGTGTCAAAAGCTTCTCTCAAGCTCATTTCTTAATATAAGGTAGGTACGATGACAGAACTCAATGGAACTTAGGACATTACCTACAAATTAGAAACAGAAATGGCAGTGGGGAAGCAGGGAAGAAACTAGTCAAGCAAAAAGATATATATTTCATTTTGTCCTCCTACTCATTTATTTTCATGACTGACTTTAGCTCATTTTAATTTCTGATAGATCTGCTTGTCAAGAATGACTGACAATATTTATGTTCTTAATACTTTAGCCAAAGTGAAATTGGTCTTTCAACAGAGCTAACTTTTGCAACTAAAATATGACAGAAAGAAGAGTGTTCACTCTCACAGTATGCATGTCTTTCTCCATTTGGCTCCAGATAGAAAGGATGCAATTTGTAAGGACTACAATTGCCCTATATTATCTGTGCTCTCCGCAGATAGGTTTACACTGGTAACAAAAAAATTTGAGGAAGGACTTGTAAAACACAGTCAGGCTTGCTGGCTTACTCTTACTGGTGCCTCTAAAAATTTCTCCTCTCCTTTCAGGTTCAAGTATTCTGGAAAAAGCCACAACTGCTAGCCTAGTAAATCCTGATGATTCTCATTGTAACTGTTCTGGGCAGAGATGTTAACTGGCTTAACTCCAGTAAAAAAAAGAGAAGCACACCAGTTGCCTGAACTCATGAACACCAAAACAAAGCTAAGGTGAAAATCTTTAATAGGTACTAGCTGCCTTATATGCTCCCTAAAAAACAATTCTAAAACTAATGCTGGTTATCTAATTCAAAATACTAATGAAATTATGAATAACATGATGTTATTCAAAATCATTCTGAGTATCAGAAAAAGGAAGTTTTAAACACAGCCCTGGGGAATATACTAAATAATTCCTTATTAATGAAAGTTTAGTGCATTTTTATAGAAATAAACCATTCCACTGTTTTTAAATATATAAAAAATATTTGTAGATATGCTTATATTTATAACATCATACATGACCACACCATTATTACATTCATTACAATGTAGCTGACTTATCTTTTAAGCTCAGAAAATTACATTGGAATTGTGTAAGACTTGAGTTTAATGTTATCAGTTAGCCACCAGTAAAAAACAACACACAAAATGCCTTAGAACAGAAATAATAAGAATGGGTTACAGGCTTTTAAAGAATTGATTCTTCACTCAGTGATATTCTTCCTACTAGAAATAGTAGGACTAGAAATGGCAGATAATTTACAGTTTTCACCAATTTATATAGATAATTTTTTTCTTCTTGATTTCTATGGTCAAATCTTCTTTAGTATTCACATGAGAATACAATTTTCAGATATGTTGTTATTTTGCTGCTTTTACTATTTGCATTGCCCTATGCTGAAATAAGCTTGTGATTTGATGTTTAATCTGTTTAATCTGTCATTCATGTAATATTTCAATACCTGACACTTCCTTGACAAACTAATTAATTACAGACCTAGCATTTTCCTACATTCAGAAAATTATGCATGAAGATCAGCCAAATGACTTATTTTTAATGTTCTCTATTTTAAAATTATTAATTGCGCAAAGACAAGAAGAACATATGAATGATACGACTCTGAACTTTGTATTTAGAATTTTATTTTATTCTTGCCAACAAAAGTGGTCATCAAGTGGCTGTTTGCTCACACATTTAAGTTAAATTGAACTATTGATAGACCAACATGTTACCATTTTTGATATGTCTACACTTTCTCTTAGCTACTATGAAATCATATGAAGGAATCTAACTATCTAAGCAGGAATTTTCAATTAAAAATGATAGGTGGCTACATCTGTTGCTTTAGATTTAGAAGTCAATAGTGACTACCTTGTTGGTTTTCAAGAACAATTTCAAGTTGTTTTTCAGAACAATTTACTGAAACTGCCCCATTTGTTCTTTCTTCCTAAAATGCAGAGTCCCTACAAGAACTTGGCAAACATACAGGGATCAATTTTACAGTTCAGCAACATTTTAACCCTATCTTTTAAGGAAGTAAGTTTTACAAAACTTGCATAGAGGTCATGTAATTTTTGCACGGCATCTGCATATATTGGAACAGCTCCTCTGCTGGAAGTACGATGGATGTTGTTCTGTCCATGCAAACTTTGCTGATATTTCTCATCATATAATGTGAAATAAACAAAAGGAATAATGGAAAAAGAATTAATTCCAAATCTTTCTGAATGCTAAAAAAGCCACAAAAAAGCTTTTTTAAAAGACAAGTTGCTACTAAGTGTATTTGCTCTATTATACATTACTCTTTTACTAGTGGGAATATTAAAGAGAGCAGACATTTTCAGCAATAACAATAATTTTTAAAAACCCACCTGATTTTGCCAGCTGTTTTGTCTATGGATTGTCTTATCTTGCGAGAAAATTGGAAGACTGAGGACAACAGCAAACTGTCCCCCATAACCTGCAATATGATTTTAATAAAAAAGGATATTATTAGTTTAATGGGAATTAAATACAAACGATTCCATATATTTTGGTATCTTTAACATTAAAAAATCATACTTGTGTTTTAATTAGTATCATTTACAATCATATTTGAACATTTTGCAAATAAAATAATATACAGTATTTTCCAATATTAATGCCACCTGCTACTGGTAGGAAAGAAAGGATAGTGTCTAGAATATTAAGTGGGGAGATAATTGTCAAAGCTTAAAATAGACACATTACTGGAGAGAATCCTGTTGTGTACTCACTTCATCTCTGCTCCAAGTCCTTCTCCGGGTAATTGTTGGGGGATCAAGGGCATCTGTTAGCTGAGGTCTAGCATCATCAGGCCGACCATTCCCCTCTGGTGGTTTCGAATGCACTACTGGAGGGATTTTTCTGAAATTGAGACTTTCATCAAATACACGGTCCACCAACTGGAGGATAAAAGAAAAATGCATTTTATGAAATCTACTGGATACCTGCAAAAATCAGATTACTATTTTCTCCTCCTGAAACAGTTTACAAGATGCCTATCAAATAAAAATCCCATTGTTGTCTGGTACAGTACAAAATGATGCATCTCTTATGTAAGAATATCTTGTAAAAATGAATTTTTGGTTTGGTTTTTTTTAAATATGAGACATACAAGACACATTTAGACTACCTCACAGAAACTTTGCTTATGGGTAGGCAACATAATAGTTACCTATAAATCAGTACTAAATAATTTATTCCTTTGATCAATGAATGTACCTGTGGAATTAAGTAGAGTTCTCTGAAATATAGGGGTTTTCCCCAGATTAGTCCTAGTGTTACAGAAAGACCTATACTACCCAAAGGAGATACTGCCATCTGCAGTACGCACACAATGTACCATATTTATTAAAGAGGAAAATAGTTATTTAGTAATATAAAAATGGAAGTGATCTAACTGCTTCTGAGAAAATGAGCACTTTGTTTCCTCAAAGTTTAGCCATAGTCCATGAGAATTAAAACCAAAATCTGTGTGAGTATATTTATGATTTTTGTGACTACCTGACTTACAGATTTCTCATTACTGTTTATATCTTTTTTTCCACAGAAAAAGACAGTATTAAACTAACTACAGTAAACTAATGTATTAACCAAACTTTATGCACACAAAAATGAATAAAACACATTTTGAAAGGAATACTATGAAGAAAAAAATGCAGTAAACATTTACAACACATTATTATGGTAAATTGTAACATAGTAGAAAGTGATGATTTAAATTCAGATTAACATGTGTACCAACATTAGACCTGTGATGGTTACTAGAACAAGTTAGTCAATATATTCATAGAACAGCACAGCAGAGATAGTCAAAGAATATAAGACTTATTAGAAGCATAATGCAAACTTACTTCAGGGTAGTTTTTGACAATGTTATTAAGAAAGAAGATGGTACCTAAGTATTTCAGTGTTCAGAAGATGAAAGTTTTATGTCACCTGTGAAAAGAGTGACTTTTTTGTTTTTAATAGCTATGCAAAGAATTAAATATAGACATTTATATATATTTGAGCTTATACACTAATATCTTTAAATGCACTTAGATACTATACAATGGTATCTAAGGCTACAGACAAGCAAGAAACATAACTACCTTGTTCCTATGTTTTGTGGAAAAAAAGAGACAGACAGATAGTATGCATCCTCTTGACAAGCTGTGTTCATAGAATAACTTGTGGGTTGTTTGTTGAAACAAAGGAACTTTAAATAAAAAAAAAATGTAGAGATCATGCACACGGGTTGAGTGGAAATAACTAAAAAGCTATGCAAAAATGCTAAAAGCAAAAGAAATAAAGAAAAGGAAGAACCTTATGCATTTCTCCATGAAGATCTCCTACCTCTTCTCTAGTGTCTATGGCAGAGCCAGGGGTGGTGGCAGCAGTGCTTACTGTGGTACTGGGGGCAGTGCCTGATGAAGTCACTGAATCTATCTCTCCTGCTACATCGTTGATTTCCCGTGCGATGAGAGCCAGATCTTGACTGATCCTAGTAATAAAGAGAGTGTTACATTCTCCCCTACAAACACTTTTGGGCCTGTAGAGCCCAACCTTGGCAGCCTTTTAGGTTTTGAGTTCCAGTTCCTTATAACTGTGCTATGAAAATGTGTATGACCTTCTAAACTGAAAGTTTATTTGTAGAACCATACAAGAAAATTTTAACTGAAGCTTGTAACAGCATGCCTTTCTAGAGGAAGAAGGTAGAAGGCAAACTCAAAAGACAGAGCGTCTTTGTTTTCTTTCTAGGATTCACAGACAGACATGTGTACATAGTATATCTAAGACAGTGGATGCACTGTAAATATTGCACAGACCTGCACACATGCAGTAAATCTGAAACATTCAGACAGTGTTTAGTTTATACCTTAGTTTACCTGCTTGCAAAAACACATCTTCAGGACCTCTGATTATCTAGCAGTCCTGCAGCTCGCTCACGTCTGAAATTCCAGACCAACACCCTAAATCCTCAAATTTAATCAAGATAAGTTTTCCAGTGGGAAAAACAAAACATATTTGTAAAAACCTTGGCACTACAAAAATACATCTGAATTCTCAGCCAAAGATTCCTTTTCCTTTCTTCTGATCCATCACTTTAAAAAAAATAGCTTTGCTCTGTATTCTGCTCAGCACAGGGAAGAAGCTTGGCTAGCTCAGCTTGTGCTACTCCTCCACAGGACACCCCAAGAGGAGGAGGGAACAAGAAAAAACTCCCACAAAGCAAAAGCTAAAAGCCCTTACTAACTATGGCACCCTGAACCTCCACCTTGGATCACACAGTTCAGAAGACCTAGAATTCAGAGCAGACTGCCAAGTGATCCCCTTTGACACTTCTGGCTGAGAGGACTGAAGGCACAGGAGTCGATGCATCGCCACGCGGTGAATTGCACCACCCACCACTCAAGTGGAAGGAGGAGCACAGCCATGTAACAGTGACACACACCAGGCTGGACAGAGATGGATTGTTGAAGGTGAGCTTCCTTCTGCTCTTTATTTTCACTTTGTCTTCAAGTCAAAAAGAATGGACACCACTGACCTAGAGATAGTTTAAGGCTAAGTGAGCAGAATTTCAACTTCAAAGGCAAACGTAACTAGAGAAATTTCCAGTCAAATTCCTACACTGTATTTTGTGGCTAAACATCAGCAATACGCAATGAAGTGAAACTTTGTGTAGCTTAGGTACATATATAGTTGAGATAAGGCTGTAGAAAATTATCTGGTAATTACCCATGACAACTCAAGACAGTATTTCTGATTTTAAACTATCAAAGACTGGAACAGTAAAGCATAAAACAAGTCAATTGTTCATTTAAATAAATTAAAATATGATAAGAGCCTATTACTAATTAATTTAACCTAATTACTACAACTTTATATTTCATGTTCTTATATATACACATGCCATTAAAAATCCAATATTCTAAGTAGCAGAGATACTAAAACATCTACTTCCTTTGTTTCACACAACCATCTAACTATCTCCTTAAAGATAGAAATTGCTAATAATCACATTTAAATTTCTGGGGCAAATTCTGGTATTTAATGAATAGTTGTAAAGAAAATAAAACCCAGGAGATTTCAATTATCACCAAATCCTCCTGAAATGTTATTAAACACCATAATCAAAAGTAGTATCAATCAACTAAGACCTAACTCTTCAGAAATCAGCAATGCTTCAACATGCCACAACCACTTCATTTGAGTTCTTCCCAAGCAATGAATATTACATAGAATGTCAGATATTTATATAGAAATGAATTCAAATGAATCCTGAAAGTATCAGAATAAACAACTCTAACATGGATGGCAAGTAACTTGGTAGACAATTATCACAGTCAAACACCAGTCAAGTGAACAAAATCTGGAATTATTTTCAATGTGACAGTAAGTTATAGTCAGTACTCAATTAAGTTTCTGTATAGAAACAATACAGGGCACTAAACAAAAACCACTGTGAAAAAGAAAACTAGAAATCAGTTGTGAGTAGTCTGACTTTTCAAAAATGAAGTGTTCAAGTAATTCTACATTAACTTTTAGAAACAGAAAGTATTGCTTAAGGAGTATGCTTTGTGTAATCAGGGACAAGAGACTTAGGCTTTAGGTACACGCTATTTACTCTGCTGCAACTGTAGGTTGCCTTGCAGATTTTTACTGCTTCCTGCATCACACCTAGCAATCATAAAAGGCAAATCAATTTATTCACAGAGGCAAAACTGAAATAAATCTCAAATTCCCTAACCCCCTCAACGTGCTCCAGGAAATATTGCTATTAGATTCACTCAGTGAGCAGACTCACGCAGCTACACAGCTACATAGGGAACAGACTCCGTTTTCAATGCACTGGAAAAGGTGAGAACATGGAGCTTGGGATGTGGAGAGCATGACTACCTTTTCAAAAGCCTGGAACTCTAGTTCTTATTTAACTGTAGGGAAAGAATACCCAATATCAGAAAAAAGAAATAGGAATACTTCTAAGATATCCGTAATAGTGGTGAACTGCTGGATTACCAAGAACATTTTTATGCTTAGTCTACTATGTTACACTTCCTATACTAAGTCAGTTGATTTTGTAACAATACTAACATCCTTAAATAAAATACATGTGAAGCTCCTGTTATTCTGAGGGTATACTCCCTTCATGTCAAAGTGGCTTTAAATCAAATTTACTTATTCCATTAAGTTTTTTTAAACATCTCTTTCAATTCTTCAATTTTATTAACATCTGTGAAAAGTGCAAACTGGTCAGTCATGGAAGACCAGTTAAAACACAACATGATGGTAACATGGATGCAATGAAATGTTTGTCATACAGTCTCTACAGTACTTTCTGCTGCACACGTATTTTACGAAATGCTTACCCTTACACCTGCCTAATAGAATCAGTTATTCAACAACAAAAAAATAAATCAAACAACTTTAATGAGAGCATGTAATCATCTATTCCTTTTTTAAAAACTTTAAATAGAGTTGAAGGGATTCTGATCACAGAGGTTGGTCTAAGGGCTGGGATGGAAAAAACCTCCATGGTAGACAATGACAGAGAATATGGTTAGCAAGGCAAAAGGAGCGGAAACAAAAAAATCTTATAAAGGACAGAAGTTATAATTAAAGCCAGGGGAGCAATAATGTGAATCATTACAAAGATATATGGAGGCACTGCAAAGATCAACCTACAGCAGTGGGGGTCAGCAGAGGCTAACCAAGAAAAACTGGTATTGGAATCAGTGATGATAGATGACAGTAATCTGGAATTTCTCAAATGCTGATTGCTAGTTTTCTTAACGTTAAATAAGCTTATTTGTGTGAAATTTCTATATAAACTTGGCAGTACTCATTTGAGTCTCTCACTACTTCCACTGAAAATAAAGCTGAAGAGGTAGGGTAACAGAAGGTACACAGTCTTCAAAACAAATTTAAAACCAGTATACCAATGCAGAAAAAGGTAAGAATCCCAAGGGAAAAAAAAGCCCTGCAAACCTAACCATCAAGTGAGTTTAGACCGAATCATCAACTACTTCCAGTGTCAGTCTCTCCCAGATAAGTAAAACGTACCAAGAAGTTTCACTGAAGTAGAGGTTCATCAGTACTTCTTATAAGGAGGAAGTAATACGCTATGGCTATCAACTGTTTTTCCCCATATACAGAGTCCTCCCTATAACAATCTCTAACTTTATATTACTTAAAAGAAAGAGATGTTTTAGGAAGATGATTTAGAAGATGTTTATTTCATGATTTATCTAGATACTATGAAACTCCCTTAGGTATCTTCTGTGTGCCTCTCTGGGCCTCTATATCTTCCCTTTGCACAGATCACACTAGAAAAACAAATGCTGGAAAAATATTTCCAAGAAGAGGAAACAAAAAATAATTAATCGCACCAAGCAAAACACCTCCATGGCATTAAGAAAATACTCCACAGTATTAAGAATAATCTTAAAAGGAAAACACTTTTCCTGTTTAGGTTTCCAAATTAAGTTTTTTGAAAAGCTTTGGAACCTGAACACTGACATCGAAGTATTAAATAACATTTGCATACTTATTTAGTTTTATTTATTTTGTGCAAGCCATCAGAAGTTTTCACTGCCTGGGTGTTGCATGATATGGGAATAACTGGTTACCATAATGTAGAACTACCTGTTCCTTGGTTCAATTGAAGTAGAGTTGATATTAGCAATAACAGAGGAATTAATATACTAATCTCACAGACTTGCAACAAAAGAAAATTACTTTCTGATGAATACACAACATATCAGAAAGTATCTAACATGAAATAACGTCTAGATAAATCGAAAATTAAAATGAGAAAATGGTCTTTTACATTGCCAAAATCACTTTTCTCTCTCTGTCACTTGCGCATTGATCTGAAATTTTACCTCAACATGAATGTAAAGGTAGTACAAAATCACATATACTTCAGCTTCAGGAAATACACTAAGTACCACTGCAAGTCCAAATAATGCAACTAAAAGTTCATCTTCTGGGACTGGGCTATCCTAAGTCAGAAATTACTATAATTTTCCATTAAAAAGAAATGTGTCGGTAACATGAGTGTTCTGTCTGCCAGTCTCTCATAAGAAGAATTTTAAATTACTCATTCAGTTAGTGAGTGAAAGCAGTAAGTACAGTGATACAGAAAACTCATTAGCTCAGCTCTCTTTCTCCTTTATATGCACCTGCATAACTGGTCGGGTACAATTCTTTGTTATTTTAGAGGCACGCCTTTAAAACCAACCTTGCTATCTCTTCTCGGTGAGCTGTCCAGTCACGAATGTAGTCTTCCTGTTCCTTTATTCTGTGCTTGAATGTATTGCTACTTTGAGCTGCTGTCCCAGAGCTCTGCAGTCGTGTGGTTTTCAGGGCTGGAGAGGTACGTAGACGGGTATGTTTAGGGGAATTACGGTTTGATCCGAATTCATCTTCTGAGGTGGAAGCATAATCTGTAGGAAAGCGCCTCCATCTTGCACTTACTAAATTAGTTTAATTGTTAAAAAAGAAATATTATTGCATCTTAAATAAGAAAAAACAGTATTATTTCAGTAACATCACAAAAATATACAACTATTCATTATCAATCCCCAAATACCTCACAAAAGGTTTATTTACTACATCTTAAAAAGAAAGCTACAAAATTTGTGTTAAATAATAAATACTGATTAATAAAAACACAAAACTGATGCTCTTTGTATAATGATGAGTAAAGTAAGATGTAAAAGTCAGTAATTGTATATGAGCTCAAGCAAACTATTACAAAACAAGGGCCCAATTCATTAACATTAAAGTATATAGTCAGATTGCACTTTTTCTGCAGATTTTTCCCAAATTTCATTCCAGGTGTATGTGATACACAAAAAAAAAATGAAGAGACATGAAGGAAGGATGGAGCTGGCACCAAGACTGGGACGCATACTTACATAAGGAAAGCATAAAACTCATAGATGGTGATAAGGTCTTTTCCAACTTTAATGATTCCATGATTATGTGTTTAGTATGGAAATAAAATATGTAAAATTAATATGGTGTTAAAAAAATCAGCAGCACATCTATAAAAAAAGAAGACTCAGAGCAAAAAGTTTCCTTTACTGAAAAGTTCATTTTCCAAATGAAAATACCTATTCTGCAAGTCACATCCTAGAATTATTTTTCAAGAGTTTTTGTGATTTTTTTTTTCTTTTCCAATCTGACAATTGTTCCCTTTTTAAGCAACTGCCTAAAGACTTCTACATGTAGCACATAAAAGCATTATACAGCTGTGCTGCTGAAGACAGCCTGAAGTACAGGAGAACTTAAACTAAGTCGGAGGCTTTCGTCCCCCTATGAATTACTGAAGCTAAGAAAATGCATTTCAGATATACTGTCCTCAAACATTCCCTGCAGGATGAGATACCATTAAAGTGTAAATGAATCCTCCTCATCACAATCTTCTAAATTATTGCAGAGGATTTAATCCCCCAAACTCACTGAAAGTATAAGTACTGTAGAAAATTAAAAAAGTGTCTGATCACCTCTTGGTAATTTAAAAATAATACATGCAAATGACATATATTGTTTTTACTATTACAAAATACAAGAAATAATACTGATTTCTCCTGAAACATCTAAAAAAAAATTATAAAGGAAGTATACATAAATATGAATTTAAGTAACAAAAAATGAAAGTAATTTTTACTCGAGAAAAGATCTGTGTAATGCAGATTACAGTATGTAGAATATAACATCGGTGTATAAGCTTACATCTCTTCCCTCATATAAAGAATGCATTTTTAATTGTTGGAAATAAAAATGTGCTTGTGTAATTTTGTTTTAGGTTTAAATGTGGGCTTCAAATCATGTCCAGTTGTACTTTTTAAAAAAATATTCTAATTTTATTGAAGCAAGTAAAAATGTCTCTCCAATCGTTTACTGATCTCTTTTTAGAGGTTTCAAAGTTGTTTGATCTTAGGGAAGTAAATATAAGCAGAAAAAGCACATTTCCCCACCAATAGCATGCAAACAATGTGTGACCAAAGTCCAAAGAACTCTATGAGTTGGGCCCACATTTTATCATCCATTTTTGTTTAAATTTTTTGTCCTGGTTCAAATTACATATATCAAAATAAATATAACATTTATCTTAAAATCTCTCAAGTGAGCTAGTCCAGCAACTCAGCACTGTACAATGAGCATATGTAATAACATATTTAAAAACTAAAAAATTGAATGAGAAGTGAAATATCAGAAACAGATTTGATTTCTAGTACTCTACCACTGTAAGTTTCAACATCAGGATCTGGGTCTGGGAGAAGCTTGGATTTCTCTGTGTACAAAATAGCGTTTTATCATGTTAATTAGTTTTAAAACATTCAGGTTAGAAGCATTTGCTTAAATAAAATATATTGATGAGATTAGTCTTAGGTCCTCTTTTCCACCCACACTTTTTTAGGAAAAGACTATACATTCAATAAAAAATAAAGAATTTTGTAAAGGCTTAAACATTTCAGAGATACTAACTGAAATGGCATCCATAACAATTGTGTACATAGTATCATAAAAACCCTCTCCATTTTTTAAGACCAATAAATTTTAAGGCCTTAAAATGTTGATTTTCAAATCATCAACGGGTATTATCAATGGGTTTCTCCTTATTATGAGGAAAAAGTTATTGTAGGCTTAGCAGTAAAAATTTCAAGGTTGTATAATTCATAACAAGCAATATCCAAGCACTTTTCCCAGTAAGGTAGCTATACATTTGCAAATATATGCTTTTAACATTATCTATAAATTATGCAGCCCTGAAAGGTCATTGTAGTTTATGTAGATTCTGAAAGCTATTGTGCAATTGCATATCTCAGACACCAAAGACTGTGAATATCAGAACCACTAACTAGAAAATCCTCCAAAACCCTGGCTAAAATAATCAGCACACAAACCTAATTTAGTGACTACTCTGTGAGGGGTATAGTGTCCTGACAACACATTAAGCTGGCAAGTTTGGTGATTTGGACACCATACTCTCACTTTTAAGATCTGAAGATGAACTTGATTGAATATATTCCTTAAAAAATATTCTACTCTCATTGGCACATTGCCTTCTCAAGGTTTATCCGTTTCAAAGATCCTGAAATTTGGTGCTCAGTAGTGCAATAATACTAAAATGTGCTTAATAAGTGTTGTTTTCTCTCCATTACCAAACCTTTTTTTTTCCCCCACAGTTATCTCAACAGCTTTGATCAACCTATCTGCCAGCCATTTGCAATCATAGCCAGGTCAGCAAGCCAGCAGAGCTGCTAAACACAACTAGTTGCTCAAGGTGTCTCTGTTCTTACTTGATGTTTAATTTGGCAGTGCAGCTTATCACTTCTGCACTAGGTCTGATCCTGCTGTTTGTTATCCTAGTACATAGCTCCTTCTGTAACACCATCTTCAATTTTCCTTAGTTGTTGTGAAAATAGGTCTTTGGTCTTCTCTGTTTTTATTGATGAAACTCTACTGTTCGATCAGATCTTTCATTGCTTCTGGTATAAAATTACTAATTCTGCTTCTCGTGTCTTCCCAGTGTTGTTAGCTATCAAGCCTCCCACCACAGAAACACCCTGGTAATTACTTTAATGCTGGCAATTCTCATCCAAGATGTTCCATTTACCTGTTTGTCCTTTCATATAAAAGTAATCAATACTTCACTGCATCAAATCAGGTTTTTGAAATTACAGACTTGCTGACAGCTCTGACAATTTTAATGCTATTATGTTGCAATTAATCCATATGAAGTACAAGACAATAAAAAAAACGCCCAGTGAATATATCTTTTTCTTGCCCTCTGTTTACAGGCACGTATGTCTGAACATTGACTCGGGAAGCGCAGAAATAACTTTCTCTTTTTAGGCTGGATTTAAGAAGGCACCAATGTTCAGTGATCTGCAATGTTATAATAATGTTAGCTGACCTCTGATGAGATAAGCCAGTGTCCTGGTTAGAACGGCTGGGACCAATTCATCCCTGGATGGGTGTAACCCAAAACTGTGTATTCTATAGCCTCCATGCCATTTCCCAAAAACTGCTGTCAGTAGAGGCCTGCAAGGTGGGAAGATGTTCCTGTACCCTTTTATGGAATTCCCTGCTCTGATATCCTTATATGGAATTCCCCGCTCTGATAAGAGGGACTGAGCATCCACATGCCCTTTTATGGAATTCCCTACTCTGAGGGAGGGACTGAGCACTCCTGCCTGAACTGGAGAGTATATAACTGGGAGTTTCAGAGCCTTGGGGCTCTCTCTCGTGGGACCCAGAAGAAGACAGCAGACCACCGCTGCTCCCAACCAGGCTGAGACCACCACCCTCAACTGGACTGCAATCGCCACTTCTGACCAGACTGCAGCAGCTCTCCCACCAGCAGGTTTTATCCCCTCTCCCTTTGCTTTGGACTCGGGGCGTGGGCCAAGGTACACCACTTTTGTTCATACCCCAGGGTGCTGGGTTTGTACATTTGGGTTTTGTGGGTTAAAACCAATTGTCTGTCTGTATAATTGTACTTATTGCATTATTTTAATAAATTGTTATTCTGACTTATAAATCTCTCTTTTGAATTGAGTTCATTTTGCCTTGCTGGTTAACTTTTAAACCAGCACAGCCAGGAGAAACATACTTAACACCTTGATAGCAACCAGTCTTCTGGTAAAAGAAACAAAACCCAAAACCTTATATTAGTAACAATCATTCATTTTCCAGTCTTTCTATGTCCAGGGAGAGAAGAAAATATATCCCTGTTATGCCTTCATTAAATGTGCCTCAAGTAAAATGCATTTAAACAGTTGAGGTACTTTTGTCAAGCACTTCATTGGTACTTTCCAAGACTGCTAAAATTAAGTGAATTCTTGACTTTTCTAGAAATAAAATTAAATTCAGGAATTAAATACTTTGGATTGAAAAGGTTCTGCTGTGTTCTACTTTTATATATTGCATACAAGTAACACATTCTACCCAAAGATGATTTGAATACATTAATCTAAGGATAAAATTATAAATAATATCATCAGTAACTTGATGCGTTGGTAGTTATTAGCATCATATAGCTAACGGGAAAATGCAGACATACTGAGTAGTGGTCAATATATCATAGGTGATGTATATATATATATATACTCCTCTATACACTAGAAGATTACACCACATTCAAAGCAGATTTTCCTAAAGCATAATCTAAATAAACCAGTAAAAAAAATTACACAATAAGGTTACTGATAAAGACAAAATCCAGAACTCTTAATCCTAAACAGTAGTAATAATAGTTTTTACTTACATAGTAACAAGACTTGATTGATTTTTTAAGTATGATTTTCTTTCGAAAGTATCTGACTGCTTTATTAATGGCTTTCTGATTTTGGCCTTTACATTGATAAGCTTCTCCCTGATCTTGATACATATTAACTGATAAATTTTTTTTATGACAGAAGTTATTCCTACTGTAGATTTTTCTAACAACAGTTTTTTAAAAATATCTAGCTTATGATGTAGGGGTAGCTCATGAGAAGATGGCATCTTTTCTCTCTTGAAAACAGAGTATTGTATACAAGCTACAGTAAACTTTGAGTGTGTTATGCAAGTAAATAAAATGAGCATTAAGCAAAGATGACTGTGATAGACTAATAGACTGGGAAGAGGAAGATACACCCACTCCCCTTAAAAGAAGCAGTAAACCACTTCAAGGCAGCAACCTTTAAAAAGTTTAGGAAGCTGAAGCTGGCAAGACTTCACATGGACACAAAACTCAAAATCTATATACAGTTTTGTGAAAAACAAAAGAAGTACTGAATTGACAACATTCAGGCTTTACCTTTCCAAAAATCAGCAAAATCATAATGTGAACAAGTATTAAGTATTAAAGTAAACATATAGAAGTCTTAACTGACACTCTTCCCTGACCTAACATTGCCATCTTTCAGGTTGCACATATAAATTCAAAACTTCGATTAAAATTGAAAATATGCTACTTTTCCAATTATATCTTACAAGGAAAGACCAAGTTTTTCTTTGAAGTTTAACCTTTCTTTTTTGTACCTTTCTAGACACCTGTCATAGTAGCAAACAGATTCAACTTTACAGTTCAGCAAACACCTCATTTGTATCTCAGCAGAAATTTCTATTTAGCTAATAAATAACACAGCCAAAAGATACCTGCCTGGGGAATACACACTGCTAAGAATCCTAACAAGGTCCATTTGTGATATACAAGCAACAAAAGGACAGCAGAAGTGTGGGAATTTAGTATTACAGTTGTTTATATCAACTCTGAATGGGATGCAGTAAAAGAGAATATAAAATCTCAGTATCAACACAGCACTGGAAGCTACTCCATTTATTTTGTTCTTTGTTAGACTGTGGATTGGCTGCAAATACGGTAAAGCTGGTAGTATGACAATTCTAAAAGCAAGTAGACAACTATTTTAGATATTCATTCCACGTTAAAGTTCACTTATTTATAATTACCACATTTTAATTTTGGTTGATTTAATACTGCTGTTGAAAAAACCTACCAGTTTTTTTACACTGCTTCCACTTAAGAGTACTGACTTCTAACAGAACAGTAGGTTAAAATTCATTGATTGTACAGATTTTTCCTTCCACACATAAGGTAACATTATAGTAAAGGAACCACCACATCAAAGAAGACCAATATGATTTGGAAATCACAATAAAATCATAAATTGACATGATTTGGAACAGAGAATGGGAAATAATCCAAGGCAAGGTAAACATTTCAAAAGAAATTGCTTAGCTTTGTGATATTTAGTTAGGTAGTGCATAATTTTTTCATTGTTATTATTCTTATAAAAAAATCTCACTTTCGTAGTTCTGATTGCATATTTACAAGCCTACCTAACAAATAAGTACTGTATCTTCCAGGTAGTAAATAGTGCTTCTGACCTTTTGAACATCTACTACTATGGCTTGAGCAAAGAGATCTCTGCTCTGTTTTTGTAGTAAAGTAAATCAGTGCCAACATATCTGACTGCCCCAATGCATTAACTGGTTTCAAGATGAAAAATATCCAAAGACTTAAAAGATTACAATTTCTTGTCTTTATGATTTTCAGTGAGAAACCTCCCCAAGTCCTGAAAAAGAAGCCTCTTACTCCAAAGAGTGCATCAACTAAAACTCAACAAATGTTTCATAAGAACGCTTTCTTAAATCTTTGTTTTTATAAATTCACATACTAAAAACATCCAGTATTGTATAAAATAATTTCAAATAATCTCACATACCTGAAGGAGAATTATGTGCTGAAGCCAAGGATTTGGATTTTGAATCTGAAAGTCGAGAAATGCTATTGGCTCGAGTTCTAGCAGAAACTTTACCGCCATCTCCTCCTGCTAGCAACCTTGAACCACTTCTGATAATAGCTTCTGGGGTACGAGATGAGGCAGTGCTTCTAGTTATCGTTGCTTCAGAATCACTACGTGCTGATAAAGAGCCAAGTCGATTTCTGCGAGGTTGAGCAAGTAAGTCTATTCTGGAAATATTTCTCCTCCCTGATGGAGGTTTTGATGTAGAACTTGTAGTGGACACTTCGGAAGCCACTGAAGCCTTATCGGCGTCAGCAAGCTCGCTATCTGAGACTTCACCAAGCCGTGCTCTGCGCAAGAGAGAAGTCCTTGTGGGACGAGGTCTTGGAAGAGTGGTAGATTTACTAGATTGACCAAGTGCAACAGGAGAGGATTTTGACTTAGTTGACTTGGAATGTAAAAGTTCATCTGCTGAGGCAAAAGGAACTCTTCCATGTGATTTGCCAGAGTAGGTTTCCTGGTCAGATGATAAGATATCAGAAATGGCAGAATGAGGTACACTAGATGTTTGGTCATCATCTGTTAAATCTACTGATGGTTGTCTCATTCTTCCACTGGATTGCACAGTTTTGCGAGCATCAGCTCTAGACCCACCATCTGAAGATCGACTTTTAGTTTTCTTTTCCATCTTTTCCCTGGCACTTGCTGTAGAAGATTTTAAAACATCCTTTGAAGGGGAACCAGTGGAACATCTATCTTTATATAAGGTTGTAAAGCTCTTCCGCTTCTGCGTGGATTTTCTTTCAGTGTCACCAGTAACGAGACTGATTGTGCTGGCTGTATCGACATCTGATTCTGGTGATATGGAATTGTCTCTGTTATAACTAGGAGTGTCAGGACCTTCATCAGTTTTATTTTCTTCACGCAGCTTAGCTTCAAGGAAAGCCATCACAGCTTCTGTGTCTTTTAAAATGAGAGTTGTATCTAGACTGGAATCAGTGTCCATTGAATCACTTCTGTCACGTATCTTGTTTGCAGACACCAAAGGGGCAGCAGATCCACTTTGCTTATTAATGTGAGGAATAAGTTCTATAGGTATATTTGTGCTAGGCTTATCTATTGTAAAGCTACCTTGTCTCACTAACGGTTTTGAAGATTCCTTTTTTTCTCCTCCAGGTGTTTTAGGGCTTTGTCCTCTAATAATTTCCTCATTTTTTCTTCTTCTGCCCTCAATCTGTGCCAACTTAATTTCTGCTTTATCTGTAACGTGTCCAGGAGGGTTGTCTTGATTATCCAAAGTTTTAGATGACATAACAGTCTCCTCCCTACCTTTCTCAACCTGATTTGCAGCAGATTTTGTAGAGGATAATTTTGTGGGTGTCCAGTGTCCTTGCTCCTTTCTTTCTTGTTGTTGAATTTTTGCTAAAGCTTGTTTCACCACAGAAGTTTCTCTGCCAGTTTCAACTCTGTCTTTACTGGAAGAGCTGGGAAAAGAAAAAACTTTGTCTCCATTAGCTCTGGGTGAAAGACCATTCATTGTTCTGGTTGACTTTGCATCTGAGGCACGACCTGGAGTTTCTTTCTCCTGAAGTTCAGTGTCTTGCTTTTCACCTATTTCTGACCTCTGATGAGATGTAGCTTTTGCTTTTGAGTTTTCATTCACTTTCTCCTCTTTGGGAAGCTGTGGAAGTGTCCTCCTCTTTCGCTCACCTTGGCTGGTCATAGAAGCAGCTGAACCAGCACTTCTAACAGAAATACCAGACTCACTGATGTCTGTGTCTAAAAATGAAAGAGAAAAAAATACCTGATAGGACATTCAAGGTAAATAGATTAAATTTTTAAGACTGTGTAAGGCTAATGCAACAACATAAAACAGAACTGAAAAAAGTCACCAGTCTATTCTGCTGTTCTATGGCAGGATCAATTATATTTAGACAAACACAGGTTCGAAAACATTTAACAAACTCTTCTAGCCAGCTGTGTAAACTAGGATCATACATACAAACTAAGTTTTTATGATCTCACAGTAGGTTAAAATAGGTACATAAGAAATCACTGTTACATCAGCGTACCATTACAAGAGGAAGTAGAAAGCAAGTCTTACATTCCTAAACACCTTCAGGACGAGATTTCAAATCTAGCAAAAAAGAGTTAAGAACCTCCTTCTTCCTCCTTACTTGCCTGTTCTACAGCTCACAGTCTTGTCTCATAGAGAGACTACATCCTCTCCCTGTGAGACCTCCCCTCAGGCAAGAGGCTGCAGTGCTGACAGATACTCAGCAATATTGAAAAGCCCCACTCATGAACAAAGAACTTACTCTGGTTGAGAGAGAAAAAAAATGCTTTTAACCCAAACAAGACACTTCAGTATAGAAATATATAGAAAATGTATAAAAAGTATCAAAAGAATCTAATACTACCGCTAAAGAACTTTCAATGATGCTGAATAACCCTGTTTTAGTAACCAAACTTTATTTTTCTGCAGATGACTGTGCCCTCCTTGCTCATTTAACAAACACAGCAGTTGTGCTGTCAGAAACAATCAGAGATAATATGAATTTCTCTATGAATTGCTCTTACTTTGAATACTTGGATAGAAAAAATTCTTTTTCCAGTTAATTTGCCAGCTGTAGCAATATAATGGCACACACTTATAAACACACATCTGTCAATTCACTTTTTGCCAGGAGAGATCTATGAACAACTGCTCTGCATATCCTGTTGGGATCTTCCTATCACGGCTTGCCACCAACATTGGATGTTCCAGGAATATAAACTGGAATATAGGGCTTCCCTCTCTGGAAAAATTCTCCACCCAATTAACTGAATACCAAAAATCACACTGTATGTATAGCTGCTACTTTCTATCTGTGTTCTTCAGTCTATCTTTTCTCTTTGCACAGTGCCACACCTTTGATGAAGAATGCAAAATGAATCATATTTTTTTCTATAATCCATGTTAGGATATTGATTTTGAGAAGAAGGAGGTATCTCTGAAATCTAAGCAAGGTTTTCTAATGCCTGGACTGTTTTTTTCTTGAAAATTATGAAAAAAGTGAAAGTTCAATGAGAATCAATATGATTGCTATCTACGAAGATTGAACTTCTCTCATACATAGCCACCTGATCAAATATTTTACATATACATATAGGTATGTAACTTGCTTCTTGGTGAATTTCAAACAGTCTTTAGTAAAAAAAATGTGTGGAGTTGTTCAGCATTGTATTTGGTTACTAAGGTTTCTAAAGAAGATACAGGCATCTAAGTCAACAAGACATTTTGTGAAGTGGTCTTCTAACACACATATCAAATTTTACTTTTGTTACACCTTTGGTGCTTGAATGCTTTCTTTATCTCTCCTTAAGTATTTTAGAATTTTTGCGCTACACAGTAGTTGCTTCACTTTATGTCATAAAGTTCTTATAATGGTAAAAGAACCCCTCATCTCTCCAAAGAAGATCCTAGTTAGTGTCCCATCTGAAAGCGACATTTTAAAACAACATGGAAAACAAAAGACCACCGAAGCCCCCAATTACCCCCCAAAGGATCAGTCTCAATAGCTATGATTTTAAGTGCCCTGTATGTACACCCAATCCTCCCAAACAGTGCAAAATTTGCTCTTGATTTCCATTATTCTGTGTATATCAGATAATTTAATTTTTCCCCTTTCCATCTCCTTTGACTTTCACTATCCTAGGCAAAATTCAACAGTTATGAGGGGAGGAAAAGCTACGATACAAGCAGCAGTTACTGGTAAGAATTCTTTCATGCACTGATACAGAGGCTTGCATTATGCAACATCCAAAGGAGAACTTCCTTGTAAAACTTCTCCCAAAGATGATCATAACCTCTAAAGTGAAATTGGGAGGAAGGTAAGCAACTCCTTCGTAGTCAAGAGTGTAGATGTTAAAAACCAAACTGCTTAAAAATCAGAAATGTGAATAACTATGGAGAGACATAGCCTGAACTACAAGAAAGGGAGATAAAGTTGTTCATTGCTAAGGTTTCTGTCATTTTCAAGAAACATAGAAGGTTTTTTGTACTTCCAAGGCAGGGAAGGATACTATGCTTCAGCTGAATACTGGTCTCTCAATGTTGGATTGTTTAACAGTCATTATACTAAAGTATAATTTGGGGCCAGTACCAAGAAAGATGTAGGGAAAGAAACATACTGTGCAGACCAACCCAAACTGCAGTCAAGTGAAAGTTTCTCTAATATTAAACAGTTTTTAACTTTCCTTTTTCAGTAACATTCAGTGTAATCCTGGCACTCATCTGCCATGCCAGACAACACTACCACTGAGCTTGTTTTTACACTGTTTCTGCTAAGAACTTCAGGTGAAGATGAGGTATTAAGAGTAAGAAAGCTGCTTAAGTAGCGTACATAATCACTTTTTTCTCCCTTTCTTAGGTTTCTTCAGCAGAAATATGACAACAAGAACATTTTTAATACCATTTTCTAATGGAGCAGGCACAGATGACTCCAATCTCATGTCATCTTCGTCATGACGTGTGTGATTAGCAGCCAAACTGGCCCACTGCGATACCCAACGTTTACCTCCAGGATTAGTAGAACCTTCCTAAGGAAGAAAAAAAAACAGAAGAAAATTACAACTGTTTGATAAAAAGCATGCCATCTTTCCAGGTTTTTCCTGAATAAATATGTCAGATACTATTTTCCTGGAGGAAGTTGAAAAAATAGTTTACCTCAATAAATTTTGGAGTTCCCAGCTCTAGAATGGCAAACAAACAAACAAAATCTATATAGTTGCAGAATCAGTACCAAATAAACAACAGTTCCTACTGCAGTGAACTTTTAAACATCAGAACCTATAAAAAATATATCAGAACATTCGCTAGTTCTAAGATCAGGTTATTTCAGTCCTCAGCTCAGAAGTGCAGGAAAAAAACATGGGGTGTGGGGGTGCATTAAAAAATTAAAAATGTGCTTCAGGAAGACAAGAAAGTGACATTTTACCAGTTTGGAAGACCCTCCTGTCCAGATGAAATATTATATTTACTTCATTATAGAAAGACTACCTTAAGGACTGAAAGAGTAAGGTAACTTACGATGGAAAGGAAAGGAAGCTCATATTATTTGTTTGGTTTAAACAAAAAGGAAGCAAAGATTAGATTTAAACCATCCTACTGGGTAACAGTGAAGTCACTGTCATCAGTATCTGATAATTTTTTTTGCAGTTAAACTAGAAAGAAAATTCATTTACTTTCTTGATGGTAAGCCTTTTGAAACTTTGAAAATTTTTAAAATGTAAAAAAGTATAAAATTAAACCATCTTCTTGTGTTCTTATATAATTTTTTTTCAAAAACGGATTTTCTAAATATAATGTAACATTACTGCGTTATCAAATATATTAGTCTCTCTTGCTTATATCTCCAAATAAAGACATCTGGCAACTGCCAATGCATATATATCTGCACATGCACACACACACACACACACACACAGGCTGTACACTATCAAAGGCTTTATAGAAATTTAGATAGTCTAATTTATTGTACTCAAAAGACAAAGTACTGCAAATGACAGAAGTCACTGCCTATAGTTCCAAAGGAGTTACATAACCATCAGCAAGTCAAATGAGCAATAAAAGAGATGGGAAAGCTGTGGAGATACGAGTAACTTGCTTAATAAAGACACTTGTAGGAGCTGTTCCAAAGGTCAGCTGAAGCTCTGCTGCCTCTTCAAATCTTCACACTTCTACTAAAAAGACTGATTTTTGCCTAATGCCTTGGCCGCTCTGAGTCTTTGACCAGGAACAAACTATATATTTTATAAAATTTAGCAGAAATGGAATGGTGAACAATGTCACCTAGTGTATAATAACTTCTTTCAAATTAAAAGTTACTTAGACTTTTGAAAAACTTGAATTTAGATCTTGAATTACTCCTGATTAATGCAAACAAGTGCAACATCATGAATCTCTTCCACAATATTAAGAATGTAGTAACTCAGAGATGCACCAAGTAATTTGTTTGAACTACTATACAAATTTCCACATTTTGAATTAATTTTTTAGAATCAAAACGTTACAAAATTCAAGTCTAGTAAAAGCAAAGGAAGGCAATTCAATGTTTGTTATTTATGGGCATTCCTGAACACAATGCAAGGAAAAGGGTGCCAGGAAGAACATTACAAAAACCCTGTGCATGCAGCATTTATGCATTGACAACTACTGCTGAAACCTCATTTTTCTTTCTTATCTCTAAACTTTCTTTTCTCTATTTCCTGTCTGTACTAGTGAACTTCCATCTTTAATAAAACAATTAACTACAGTCAAATCCAAACATGATAGACATCCCAATTGTCTTTGGTATAGAAAACTCCAATTAGTTCCTTCTGTACCACCTAACCAATTTCAGAGATAGATGTGTCAGAAATCTGAATTCTACTTCAAAATGGGGAAACATATTAAAGACTTCACAGATTAACTGTAGTAAAGCAACATGATAAATTAGTTTTCTCTGAATGTAATTACACTGCCCAAAATGGTTTCTACATTGCAGTGACTGTAAATGTGTGCTTTGCTAACTCTCCACATATACAAGCAAAAACAACAAAGCTATGAAAAGCAGTTTCTTCTGATAGTAGTTTAAGCACATCGAAAAAGTGTGGTTTATAAAACACAGATCTAAAAAGTCACACATAGTTATCCTAATGCTCTTCCTATAATCCATATTAATTTGCATCTTACAGGTTCTCAAGTAAGCATTCCTTGAAATCTTCTCTTGAGTAACAAAAAGAATTTCCTTGTCTTTCAGAAAAGCTGAGTTTACATATCAGCTACCACCCTTTTAACTTCAGGTTAAATCTGCTTTCCCTTATGCTTATTGCACACACAAAATCAATAGGAGTAATAAATCTTTAGAAAATATACTGACAGATTTCTGTGGACTGATTATTCAGCCTGAAGACTTAGGGTTTCAGGCTCCACACCTGAAAAAAATCCACAGCACACACATTATACCTGGAAGCATCTCTAATACTTGGCATTTCAGAGTAGAATAATATTCTTTTAAAAATAAATTTCAACTAGCTGAAATTAATTAAATTTTAAAAAAAAAGATGTAAAGATGTCTTTTCAGATACATAACTCCAGTCAGTTCAAGGTGTAAGAATCGTATTATGTCACCTTTTCAAAAACTGAAGTGCTGTCTTGAAAGTAGTTCTTTTAGTCCCTCCCCACTCCACCTGCTCCAGAACTATATTCCTCCAGGGGTGATGATCTTTTTACAAGTTTCTGTACATGCTTTATTTACAGTCAGTATCTTCAATTTGTTCCGGGAACAACACTGACACCTACCTCAAACAGTTCTATTTCCTTCTGTTACATTTACTCCATTTATACATCAAACCCCAGCAATTGTACCCATCTCAGCTACTACTTTGGTAGACTAAATGAACAGCATTCATCTGTTCTTGTAAGGTAAAGCTCCATTCCCTTAATAATCTGAGTAGACTTCTTTGTTCCTTCTCTAGACTTGTATTCACTGTTTTTAACCAAGAATAGTAACAATTCCAGTGCCATTATTACAGAAGAAGCTTCACCATGGCAATAATACTGCCCTTTTGTATTAACAATACATTTCCCAAGCATCCAAGGGTCCTATTTGCCTTTTCATAGCCATATGATATTGATGACACATCATCCTACATTTCAGTATAGCATCTAAGTTCAAACAAAAAAGCAAGTATCAAACTTCAAACTGAATGGTTTGCTCTACAGAAGGACAGGAAATTAGTGTAATTAGAGACGACAAATGAAAAGGAAATACAGCCTCTAAATACTCTACTTCTAAGAAGCAATAAAGCAAACATTTACATGAATGAAGTTATTCAATATTCAGAATGTCAGCAGTACTATTTAGTTGATCTTCAGTGGGAAAGACATGAAATGGGCATTCGAAACTGCAACAGGAACATTGTAGTCAGTGGCACTGACGACCCTGGAGATGAAGAACCAGGTTTCTAACTGTGCTTTAGTCTTACAAAAAAATAAAAAAAAAACCCAAACAAACCACAAACCAAACAAAAAACAGAAGCACATCAAAGACAATGTTGATAAACCATTATTTAAGAGCTGTGTTTAGACAACTGACCACTGAAAATTAAATGAAGCTGGATGGATAAATGATAGCCCAAATGTCTGCAGTATTTTAATTTATCAAGTTCACATAGTAAGAATAAATAATAATAACAACAACAGTAATACTCTCTTTGTTCTCTACCTTATTTAATTTTTGTTGTTAAATCACACTTACCTTGGTTGGCAAGTGGCAGCTTATAATATAGAAAATAAAAACATTTAAATATTTTAAATAGATGGATTTAGTACTTTTATTGCCTATATCTAATCATTGAAAAGGCAAGAACCAGATTATTCAGTCTCAATCCAACCGTGTAATGACATTCAGTCTGCATTTTATTTAGTCTTATGACAAACACTACTCCAAAGTACTAAAGATTGTCATATCAAAGGAAAAGCTGAGAATTTCTTTAATAAGAAAAGCAGTTTCTAGGTCTTTTCCAAGTATGTTATTCATGATACTTCACAAGCCCTGTATATTTAAGACATTTAAGTTCAGAATAAATTTTCAACCCCCAAAGCGACTCTAGGTGAACCTGCCCTACCTTGGCCATCTTTTCCATCTTCCTTAATTGAAATTTCTTAAATTTCTATTCTTTGTTTTTTCTATGTCAATCATGTTCTGGCTTCACCTCATTCTGCTAAACCATCTACAAGAATAACTGTGATGGGCAGCTGGAATAAGGTCCACCCACAATCTGAGTGGATGCAATTGAGCTGAGTGGATGGAACACTGAGCTACCCTGACTGTACCTGACTGTTTAGCCAAGATCTTCAATTAGGTTTATTAACTTATGATCTGCACCTCAGTAATGCAATAAGTCTTCCAAAACCCACAAGCAGAAAAGTTTGTATATGAGAACATGACACCCACATACTTTACCAATCAAACACATTTGTCTCTCTCTTTCCTAATGACAAAACAAACTGAGAGCAAGTTTTGGCAGCAAGACTTTAGATACAACAATCTTCTCTCAGTAGTTATCCTCACGATTGTTTTCCCATTATTTCCCTACAAAACACAACTCTAATTTTTTGAACTAGCTTCTCTTTTACTTCTACATATCTATCAACCAACTTCTGTTTTTAACTTTTTCTGACAAGCTTTTCTTCCACCTTCATCTGTTCTTGACTCTTCTTACACTAATCCTTGCTATATCCACATCGCTTATGTCGGTTTTCCTCCTTAACTTACTAAACAATTTTCATTTTTTCCCCATCAACATAACTTGTAATATTATTTTAAATTATGCTAATAACCTATTCTATTGTAATATACAAAGACCTTTTAATGCAGCCACAGTAATAAAATGGCACAATTCTTGTAATTTCAACCTAAATCAAAGTGAGTTTTAGTATGTTGTTGCCAGAAGGTTTCTTAAACCTGCCCTATGATTGCAGAAGAAGTCTCAGTCCTCTAAAATCAAAGCCTGTTATTTGCAAAATATGACACCTGGAAATCCCTATTAAGTTTATAAAATATATCACATACCCTGCTTATGAAATTATAAAAGTCGAAAAATATCAATACTCTTGAAAACTGATAAGGCACAAAAGAGCTGAATGCTGCAAAAGGCGTAAAAAAAGGAGAGAAAGAATGTGGTTGCAGATTTGTGTAAAGCAGCAAGGTGAAAGGCAAAGTTTGGCAAATTTTTCCACTTGATATGCCTATGCTATATGGTAATAATTGACAAAGCAGTAATCTTAGGGAAACTAGTCAAAGATACTCCTCTAGACAGAGTGATAAACTTAGTGTCTCAAGACTTCACAGTAACTAGAATACAACCATGATAAATCATACCTTCTCTAGGAGAAGCAGATTTGTAGATACTAAAATCAATGTATTTGCATAGCAGGCACACTATGTCATACTTTCAGCTCCTGATACATTTTTAAAAAATGCTTATTTATAAAGTTTGCTAATTTATAGGATCATACTTCAGAAACAGTCTCCCAATGGAAGTAGAAGTTAGTGTGATGTGCTTCATTACTGTTACCAGATTAATTCTGCTTCAGTGTGATCCCGTTCTGTTCCAGACAGATTTCAAGTTACAGTTTATCCATCACAATATCAGAATGTCTCCCAAGATTTCAATATGAAATACCATTAATATCTAGCCTGTGTGCATATTCTGAGCCATATATAAAGCCAGGCATTTTTCTCTGCTTAATCTTTCACTAACTTATTAAATTATACTGCTTTTAAAGCAATTAATATAAGTGACTCGTTATGAGTGGCATCTCACTGGAGAAAAACTGTGAATGTAAAAACCTAAAGTCCTCTGGCTTCAGAAAAAGAATCTGAAAAGTATTATCCACCATTTTTTCCTAGCTGACTTTGTATCACACATTAAATGCATACATCTTATTTCTAAATTTTAGTATAATTACTTTTTTTGGGCTATAAAACATAATCAGCTTTTCTTCAGTTCTGTTGCATAATTTACAAGTAGTGTATACTGTGCCAATGTATGTTCCAAGGAAACTCCTGCTACATTTCCAATACACTGGTGTTAGTACACATGGAAAGGTAGCAAAGTTTAAAACACCTTCACAATGTAACGTGCCTTCTCTGACGGAGAAGTTTTGATAATGCAATAAAGGCCTAAGAAAAATAAAATACTTATAGATCTGAGCCAATGTTTTCCAGGCAAGATTTTGTTTGCTGTTTAACACTTACTGGTCAGTTCTTAGTGCTCTCTCTTATTGGAAGAAAAAAGAAGACCGTCAAAAATTAAATTCTACCTCTGTGTCAAGAAATCCAGTTGTACTCAGTGGTCTTTTTTCTTCCAGCACTACTGTAGCAGAATTTATAGCCCAATCTTTTACTAAATCTTTCTGGTTCTCGTTGATAACAGGCCTATTATAATCCTGGCTGTCATCCACTCCAAACACCTGAAAATGAAACAACATTACATTCATTAACCCAATACCATCCTGATACAATGTTCAATGTTAATGGATGGATGGTGGCATGCTGGAGAGTGAATTTAAGTAGGTTTTGTTGTATTATGCTTATCTGTCATCTTGGTGAATTCTACAAATTAAATATCAGAAATATCTAGAGTAATTAAAAAAAAGAGTGGAAGTCTATATTAACGTGAAAATTCAAGGAACTGCTAGTTGGAATGGTCAGATATGAAAAAAATGACACTTCGATGAAAGAAACAAAGGGTAAAAGCAAAATCATTAAAAAAAACATTTTATCAATTAAGGAAAAAAACAATACTGGAACCACAAAATTTCCAAATTTTTGCTATTACCTAGTGAAAACAAGAAATACAAATGCTTACATCTGCTACTAATATACTTATTGAATTATTTCTCTAATACAAACAAAATTTCAGTTTTTCATTTGTTAGGGACTTAGCAGATGTTAAAAGTCCACCAGGCCTCATGAACCATGTAGACTCATCTCATTCAAGATATGACTTGCCACAGTTCTTTTACTACACTGTTTCCTAATGATGCTTATATTAATCCCTTCCACTTATGACAAAAATAATTTTCCCATGACATTTTAAAACCGTTGTTCAGAAAAAAAATTGTAGAAAAATGTTATTACCCTGGCAATTTAGTAATAAGGACTTAAGCAGGAGAGCCAGAATACTGTCTGTCAGATTTCTTGTGAGTCACAGATACTAAGGAACATGATTTCAGAATTGATGTATACTTCAGAGATATTTCAGAGAATTTTGTATCTTGGAAACATGTAATTTATAAAATTTTTAAATTTCTGCCTAACAAATTCACTACTCTACTACCAAGGACTTAGACATTAAAAAAAAAATTTACAGAATAAAATGAACCTTCCACACACATTAAAATTGGAAACTAAAAAGAAACTGTTAACATAAAAAATTGCTGTGTCTTATAGAAAGACAAAGAGAGGGAAAGAAGGAAATGATCTTCACAGATGTTATCCTCCTGTAAAAAATACTACTAGGGCAAAAGAGAAAAAGTAGTACAGCATTATTTTTTCCCCAAAAGTGTTCTGTAATTCATGTTTGCACAGGAAAGCTTGAGGACTGGTCTACTACAATTCTGAACAAGGTTAGTGTGTTTAAAAATGGATTCACCACTAGATGGCCACAAACTATAATGTTAGTTTCTGAGACGCAGACAAAGGAAAAAATAATAATTAAGCACCCTGCCATTCAACTGCTTATGCTGTTCTAATTGTCCAGAAAGACCCTGCTATAGCATTTATACATTTATACCTGAAGAAGCTTTCTCAAATGCATTTGTATTTCGCTCTCATGAAAAAAGCCTACTTTCCTGCCATTTTACAATGCAGGCATGCTCCCCAATTTTCAATTCATACAAAAATTATGTCTGGATACACTTAATCAGAAAATGCTTAAGAGTATTCAGAAATGTTTATTTACTTTTTTTAAAAAAAGAGTGATATGAAAATTTTTTGATTTAATGATATGATTCGCACAGTTGTAGCAATTTTTGAAGATGCAAACCAATTATCATCCACTGACTCTTTTCTTTTAATATATCACTCTTCTTCAGACACTTTCTTTGTGTAGCACAGTTCCATTGATTACAAGTTTTACATGTTCTTTTAAATGAGAGGAAATTCTGTTTTTATCGCATAAGCACCTGAAGGAAAATATTAATTCCACACTTCCATATCTAATCAGGGCTACAGGAGCAAATTGTTGCCTGTAAATTGCTTCATATTATCTGACAGCACATTGATTTACCATGTCAAATTTCTTTACTTCTATCACAAATAACAGCATCTAATGCTTCTTCTTTCACTCTTACCTTTTCTGATACTGAACTCCTGTTTAAGCAAACTGGGTTATTACTGTGATATTACTGAAATTACAGCAAAACCAAATCTGAATATTGTCTATTTTTTTTTCTGTGAAAGATAATATGGGTAGCAATAAGACCCATATAATAGATTTACCTCCTAATACTAATTCTAATGTTCCTTCTCTATATACAGTGGGGATATCCAAAAAGATAAACAAAATATTTGGGGACAGTATTATTAGACAGGGAAAACATCTTCAGTAAACGTGTATTTTTGTACTACAATTTCATTCTACATCTAAGAACACTGATATGTGCTTGCCCTTGTCCCCGTCCAAGTTCTACTGCTACGCAACTGTAAGGTTCTACTGCTACACTCTTCTCACAAGATTCACACAAGTGTGATATAGCCCACAGACCAAATTTCAGACTTATGATTTATAAAATCCCTTTGAAAAGGGACTTTAAATACAAAAACTATACAAAAGATAAAAGAACTCATGTTCAGTATTTGATAAAATTGTCTCTCTGCCATTTAGAAAAACGCAATTTTTACTTTATGGGTTGCTACAATAAGGTATGTGTGCAAACAGCAGGCTGTTGTGACTGAAACCTGAACAGAATGACACCTGTATCTTCCTAGAAAGACTAAATACATTCTTCAAGGCTTCCAATTCTTCAGATGTTTCTGTTTATTAAATATCTTCATGATTTCAAAATCATTTAAGGGAGGTCTAGGAGATAACTTAATCAAACCAAGAGAATCCCGAGGAAATGCTGATGACATGCATCTAAGGATCTCTTATCTTTTTATACAAAAAGATTGAGGTTTCTTTCTGTAGAGTTTTTATTTGTCAGAAGCAGAAGCTACAGCTTAAAACAGAAGCAACTATAAGATTATTTTGATTACGTGTGTTTTGGGGAAGAAAAAGATGAAGACAGGTTCCACAGTACGGATATGGGTATGTCAAGCTATTTGAAAAATGAGAAGAAAGACTTTTTTTTTATTTTTTATAAAGGAGGTAAATGGATTCTATGCATTCATCTATAACTTCAAGAACTTTCTCAACCATCACAAATCACACATATCCAGCACACAGCTGTCAATGGAAAATAAAAACTTGCCTGACTCTTTTACACTTTTTTTACATCACTGTAAATGATGACTTTCACAAACTCATGATCTTGCATTTTTTGAGAGAATCTTGGGAAAAAATAAATAAATAAATATAAAAAACAATTCCTAAAAATATTAAAAAACCCAACGAACCAACAGATATTAGTACTGTTTTTTTTCTTTAACAGATGTTATTTAAAACTGAAACTACCAGAGAAAGATATTTCCAAACCAACAACTTCCTATAAGCAATCATTCTGGAAAGTTAAAAGTTTTCTGCCCTGCTTTGCCCTATCATTTATTTTTATGAAATTATATTTTAGCAGGAAAATTACATTACTTCCTCCTGAATACTTCAAGTTTCATGAAGTTACAAAACAAAAAAAAACCAGGATGACAATTTTCACAGAATCCCTGTAAGTTGACTGATGGAAAAATCTAGACGTGACACCAAGTTGCACCATTACACGGGGTTCCTGCAGGGTCCTGCCAGATTTGTCATGGTAGAATAGTCAGAAATACGGTATAAACTGTGGTGGTGGTATTTAAAAATGACTATTTTATTGTTATGAAGCATGGAACAATTTCCATTGCAAATCAGGACATTTTGAATGGCAAGGGAATGACAACAACACTTGCTGTAGAAAGTCAAGTCCCATCTATGAAATGTAGTCAAAATAATTTTGTTTAACCTGCAATCCAGTTGACCTCGTAAGTAAATGGACTAAACAGGTGATAGACCGCATCATTTTGTTTCCTTCAGTACAAGAGAGACACTGTCTAATCAGGAGAGCTCAGCAAGGACCACCAAGATTGTCAAGACTAGAGCCCTTTACCCGTGGGGAAGAGCCTGGGGAAGCTGGGCTTTAATCACTTTGGAGAAGGGAAGGTTTTGGTGTTCCCTAATAGCAGCCCCCCAGTACCCATGAGGAGTGTATCAAGATGGCAGCCAGGCTCTTCACAGTGGTGCATGGCAGGAGGACATGGGATAACTCAAGTAAGTTGAAACAAGCAAGGTTCAGACAGGACAGCCAAGCAAGGTCACCTAGTCTTTGCCCCTGTAGGCTGTGAAGACCCAAATGGATAAATCCTGGGCAACCTGTCACTCAAAGGCAACTTTGCTTTGAGCAGGGGTTTGAACTACAGATCTACTAAAGTCTTTTCCAGCTTATGTGATTCTATGATCCTTAATAACAGTGATCTTACATAATAACTTAGCATCTCAGGTCTTTTAGTGCAGAGAGCCAGTCTTGAGAGAGCCCCAAATATCCTAAATCAGCAGGGAAAAGGGGAGTTCCTGACAGATACTTTTCAATTTCAAAACAGTGAACAGTAAACCCTCCAAAGATCCCCTTTTACATTCTGTGGTTCAACCAGTAAAACAAAGGAACAAAACAGTAGGCTAAAACTATAGCAACTCCCTGGTGCTAAAACTATAGCACCATCCTGTTACTGGAATACAAACTCAGCCTGAAAAATACAGAGGCAAAGTAAAAATAACTGATGGCAAAATAATTGCACCTTAATGAGGATATTCATAAATTCCATCACTTTATCTCAGCAATAGTATTTCCAATATTCTGAGAATAAAACTTTATCTATATAGACCAGTAATTTTAAAAATTATTTATCGAACCACAAACAAGAATTAACAAAACCTATGTAACACAACACAAACAAGATGCAATCATTGCAAAAAGTACTGGCATATTTTTGGAGACAGTATGAGCTACAGGACCAAGTCTGAGCACATGCCTTGCCCTGTTTGGCAAGGGTCAGTTTTGTAGAAAGCAGAGTAATCTGTTTTGGCAGGCCATACACATCTTCCCCTCGAAAACAGATCATGACTCAGAACTCACCCGCTTGTCACCATAGCTGAAACACAGCTCTCATACAAGCTAGCTTTAGTGATTGGATTGTCTCTCCCTTCCCCCACTCCCCTGCCCTCCAGTGAATTGATACTTTTTGTAGCATAGATGAACTATACTTGAGGTGAACATATAATAATAATAATAATAATAATAATAATAATAATAATAATAATAAT